>NC_137812.1:51514467-51531967 GCF_963921795.1 Nannobrachium achirus
AAAGGGAACGGATGGAGCGACGGCATGAGGGAAAGATGGAGGATGAGGGAAGGACGGGACCTCGGGAGGGGGCTGAATGAGTATGAGCGAAGGGATCCGTTTTCCTGGCCTCATTGATAATGACATAGCTGCTTGGGCTGTCCGTTAGCCCTATAGCACACACTACTTAGGCTCTAACTGGAAAATCAATACGCTCTTCTCTCTGAGAGCCCCCTCCCCTCCCAACTCACTACCATGGCTCTTGCTGATTGGCAGCTGCAGTCGAAGGTCGTCCCTGGCGACCACAAGAGGGTCGGGGAGCTAGGAACATGGTCAGGCAGTGTGGGAGGGGGAGGGGGCTTGGTCACAGTAGTAGTTTGACACTTTGGGGACGGCCTAACCACATGAAAGTGCTACATAATGCCACACTGGTTTCTTTTGACTGAGTGTCCGTCCACCGGCCATTCAGCCAGACTGACTAGAACCCAGGCAGCTGTCACCGCCCCAACAATTAGGAGTTACCAGTGGTCTGCTCACTAGGGGTCCTGTCACTGTATGTGGCAGCATAGGGCTTTTCAGGAGTTTAAAATCAGGGGGATGACTTTAAAATGTAGATATTTACCATATAACAGCTAATTATTTCAGCGGAAATTTGTATTTACACTATATTGTATTTTTGAGCGGTGGTCACACCGTCTCCATAGCGTGGCCGTGTGTGTAGGTATGTTTGTTTGTTAGTTTGTTTGTATGTGGGTGGGTCTGTATGTAGCCTCAAGCCTGTGTAGTACCTTTTCTGACCACACATGTTAAGGGAGGGGCGCTGTTGTCCAGGCCCCACACACACACACACACACACACACACACACACACACACACACACACACACACACACACACACACACACACACACACACACACACACACACACACACACACACACACGGGGGGGGGGGAGAACCACCGCTCAGTTCACACGGGTGTGATTTTACAATATGCATAAACGATGAACCTCTACTGAAAGTGATATACAGTATTGGAAATGATGGCTCTGGACATTAACCACTTACAACTTGTATACTTACATGTACATCAAATAGCGAAAATAGCACACGTCACGTTGCAAGACGATGTGTTGAAAGCTTCTAGATCAACTATTTTTGCAAAATGTTTGCCTTATTTGCTGAATGTTTGCCAATTAGGACATGCTAAGAAGAGGGAAGGCAGAGTTCATGTGGTTAAATTGCTAATTAAGTCAACGATTGACCACCAACCCAATCGGTGCAATACAGCCCTAACAGAATGTTTTGATGTCAGCCAACTCAAATAGTAAAAAAATAATTGCTTTAACATCAAGCATATTTTTTTTGTTGTCAAGCAGTATGCAAATACTGGCCATAACACACAGATTGCAGTGATTTAGATGGTGTGAAGATCCTCCAATCCAGTTTGTGCTAACGTTTTCTTTTAGCCAATCAGCTGGCAGTAGCACTTTCACTTCCTTGTTCTTGGTATAAAAGGAGTCTGGAGGCTGACTAGAGTGGCTGTGCAACCACTCCATATTAATGGCTTGTGTCTTAACACAGACATGGTGCCATTACATGCGCGCGCACACACACACACACACACACACACACACACACACACACACACACACACACACACACACACACACACACACACACACACACACACACACACACACACACACACACACACACACACACGTGCATGTGCGGCCACACGCACACACATACACACCCAGGTGTCGTGCACGCACAGATATGCACGCACGCACACACACATGCACACACATCTGCTCCATGACTTCATCATCAGTGCTGTGATCTGCAGAGCAGATGCAGGGGCCCTGCCAAGCAATTAGTAGCCTGGGCTGATTTTCTCTGGGCCTTCTATGGAGGGAGCAGCTGGGTCCATCCGTGCTTGGGGGACATCGGCAAAATGTGTGAGCTAAAGCATAGGAAATTCTCTCTCTCACTCTCAGTGTGTGTGTGTGTATGTGTATGTGTATGTGTGTGTGTGTGTGTGTGTGTGTGTGTGTGTGTGTGTGTGTGTGTGTGTGTGTGTGTGTGTGCGCGTGTGCATGTGTGCGTGTGAGTCTGTGTGTGTTGTAAGTGAGCCGTCGAGCCCCTTTCCCTGCACCTATCATGTTTCCCGAAGAGAAGAGAGAGAAAAAAATGCAAGCTGGAGCTAAAAGCACCTAGCGCTGACATCCACCTCCCTTATCATTCACTTGGAAGTACAAAGCACACTAACTCAAGCAGACACAGGAGTAAAACTGTTGCAGATCTTTTTTTTTCCTCCTTCTTTTCTCTCCCCGCTCTCAACGTCAAAGGGCCTCTGAACTCAGCTGTGTTCTTTATTTATACCCAACCAGAGATCGTAAAGGAGAGCCAATTTATTCTAATATCGCCAGCCGAGGTGGAGTTAGTCATTCTGTCAGAAGTTTGACTTCAAATATCTCCATTGCTCATACCGTGCCATAACACTGTGACACCCAGATGAACGAAGACATATGGAGATGTGAAAACACTGCCTATCCTTGTGATGTGATGTATAGGCATGGACATATCGCAAGACCTAAGGTCATTTTGCCAATTTGTTGCAGACCAATTTAGGATGGTAATACTTTAATAATAGCTCACTATATTTGCTGCAAAATCTCCTAAAATATGCAACCCACAGATAACCCTGACGATGTATTCCAGGTTTAAAAGATGAAAAGATTGGCTAGTTATCAATAAAACAAGTGTTGCTGATGCAAAAAACATGTCATCAATAATGAGCATTTATGTTAAGTGTAAACATTCAAGCCCATGTATGAATGAATATATATTTCCACCATGGAGTCGATAGCAGAGCACACGTCATTGGGCATGTGGTGTCTGGTAAGCAGTTAGCTTGGTTGTAAAGGCTGTGGTGTGAAAACAAAGCGGCGTTGTGTACACAGTAGCCAGCCACCTGGGGCTACTCTGAGTAATCTGGTAGTTCCTCTCACTGGGGAGAGAGAGGCAGAGAAACAGAAGACAGACAGTGAGTGTGACGGATGATGGAGACAGAGAGGCTGAACGATGAACACAGAGACAGTAAGGACAGATAAGGGGACAGGGTAGAAGAAAGAACAGATCAGAGATGAAAGTATGCGATAAATGCAAAAGAATAAAGACAATGGAGAGAGAAGCGGTGAGGTACACTGCTGTTATGTTCTTACAGTGTGAGTGCTTAATTTAACTCTGAGCGTATAAAAATGGACCCTTAAGGGTCTGTATTTTGCAGTGGGTTCACTAGTAAGGCAGTGACTGAGAGTGCGGGGCATGGACAACGTTGTGCTTTCGGCTGGTGAGGGCGGGTGTTTCACATTGTGGAGTTGTCACACAGACGCAGATCAAAGGCCCCCGCTGCTGGGGCCCTGCTCTTTTCTCCCGTCAATACAAACCAGAGGAAAGCTCTTTAGGAACCCGAGATAATTCTGGATGTTTTCACGGAGATAAAGAAGACAACGCGCAAGTAGCAGGAGAGATCTCTGATAGCCGGGAGGCCCCCTCCAATGCCACTGGTTTTCCTCCGATGGAGGCTAGTTGAGGTAGCCTCCATATACCTGCGAAACCTCATTAATCAAACGCTGTTGTTTTTTGGTCCACGAAGGAAGCCTCGCCACTGCATACGCACGCAAAATCACTGCGAGGGGGGCTGAGATGAAACCAGAGTAATGCGCTGAAGAAGGTTGTCGTATGAAGTGTGTTTGACTTTACTGAGATCTGTGTTCATACAAAGACAAAGTGTGCACTCACACACAGAAGCGGGAGTGTATATGCATACATTGAAGAAAATGCACACTCACTCTCTCTCACGCTTTCACACACGCACACACACCTCTAATGTCAATAGGGAACATGGCTTATAAAATGTCTCCCCGTCCCTCCAACTCGCCCGGCAGAACAGAAATAGTTAACATAATTATTGCAGTTCTGTTTTATTTTTTGGTGGTGGTTTTTTGCATTACTGTATACAGAACACTGTTGCTGAAGAATGTGTGATGGATGCACGGGTCAGAGTGTCCTCCTAATATGTCGAGAAAAGCCATTTCCACTGTCGCCATATATTCCATTAAGCTGCAGTTAGCATGTAACCCTAATAATATTTGGACACTTTCAGTCCGAGCGGCATACGTTAATCTCTCTGCAACTGCGAGCTCAACAATAAACACTGTCACCCTGAAATCAAACACCCAAGCATTTTCCTATTTTACTCCTATTTTTTTTCCTCTCTTCTGCACCACATACACGATTTACTCTCATTCTTTCTTATCTCTCCCTCACACACACACACACACACACACACACACACACACACACACACACACACACACACACACACACACACACACACACACACACACACACACACACACACACACACACACACACACACACACACACACACACAATTCTGACACAACGTAAAATACTGAGTGAAAATGGACCTATTAGGGTCTCTCTTTCTCTCCGTCTATTGCTGGGACTGTCTATCGCTACGTGAGGATGCCTATTCCCCTTCATCTGGCTCATGATGCAGGGGGAAGGAATGTCAAATCTCAACACTTTAGTGTTTCTTTTAAATCATCACAATAAATCAAGCACGGTTGCTAGGCCAGCCGTAGATTGTGTTGCAACAGAGGATCTCTCTGTTCTCCTGAGTGGCTCTGGGAAACGCATCCGAACAGACTCTGCATATACTCATTCATAAGCCTAAACGCAATCTGTTGATTATATTAACGCATACAGCGAATCCACAAAGTGATATACTGTAATCGTTTTTTCTTTTCTCCTTGCCTTCTTTTTTTTGCTGGGTTGTTGGGGCATTTAGGGTACAGGACACTGTATAGCCAACACAGTAAAATCCTTGATTTATTTTCCACTCTCGGGGTTAAATTAACACTGAGAATTTGATGTAGATGTTTTAAGTATTAGTATATAGATTATACTTATACTAACACAGGTGTATCGATAGCTCTGCTAGTTGAGGTGGCCTATGATATAATACTTAAATGATAATTGATAAGGTAACTACAGAGATTTACCAATAGATTTATTTGATTACACACACACACACACACACACACACACACACACACACACACACACACACACACACACACACACACACACACACACACATACCCTTAGTTGTCCATTTGGGTAATTTTTACACTATTGGAGTTTACACAGATTCCTGTGTACTGTAGTTCGGAGGTTTACCCTCTAAATGAACGTTTAGTGAATGATCCCAAGTAAAGTATCAAAGTGATAACCTGATGTATTTTAATTCATAACCTATGAGTAAAGTTTTTTTTCCCTTTCGCTATTGACTTACGAGCTCAACAGGCTCAGCCGTTGCTGAACTTCTAGACTCAACTGCATGTTAAATGATGTGAACCCAATCACGAGTTGCCCTCGGCACCAAGCAGAGGAAGCAGCTTCATCAAACCCATGCATCAAGAAGACAAGCAAGGGGATTTGCCAGTTCAAAACAGGGATGAAATAATCCCTAATTCATTCTCGCCTTTGCTCATTATTGTGGCTTGTTTGGTTTCCATGCACAGCTGGATACGTTAAATTATTCATAAAATACAATAAAGGCAGAGTAATCAAGAAAACGTGTTGCTGAATTTAGGTCCTGTATTACACTGTAGCCTACTATTAGACCTATATTAATCTATGCTGCAAAGGTTTAATCTTCTCTGTATTCTTCAAGTATTTATTATTAATCCAAAAAATTATAGCTTAAATTACATTCTTAACTTCTTCTAGGCTATATCCTAAAAACATTTTAATTTAATTCTTATTTTGTAGGTAATTTATATGCAGCCTGCTTGCAACTGAAAAGACATGCATGCAATAAACTAGGCTATAGACAACCATATTTAATTTTCTATGCATGCAAAATGTCATTTTCAGATGGTCAATTTTCAGATTTCAAAATGGTCTAAAAAACAGTAAAGTTTGATAGATCTGATCATGATCATCAGTTTTACAGCGTCATTTTGGGGTAACGGGAAATGTTGAGGCCTACCGATATGTCGATCATTAGGCGGCCTCAAGTAACAAACAGTGAATTGGATTCGGATTTCGGACTAAACCGCCATATAGAAGGCCTATAGCGAATGTTTTTCTTTACTCCTCGATACAACCAAGTTGTGATTTAAAACAATTATTAATGCTAATCAAATAGCCTTGAGGGAATGAAAAATAAAATCACCGCGCTCTAAGACGGAGGTTGTGACAACGTGTCTAATTTACTCCCTAACGATTCAACTGAATGACCTCTGCGTCATTAATTGAAGAAAAAGCAGGCCGTCACCCAATAATAACTCGAACATAGCCTCTCTATTTTTTTTAATAATTAAATAAGAAAAAAAAGTTAAAGTTGTTTGTGTTTGCACGCTTTCATTTTTCCCTTTGCTAAAAAATGCCACTGAATAGCCGATATGTCTCACACACACCTCCAGTCCCTTCCCCCCAGCGCTTCTCTAACTCGTGTCCTCCATGGGAGCAAGTGATGGCTTCTTAAGTCATCTAACATGAAGTCTGGGGTGATAAGGGGACTGCAATTACAAGCTCGGAGAACCCCCCCCCCCTCGTTAAATTATTCTGGATGGGCAAGGCTCACCGGTGATACAAAAAAATAGATTAGCGCATTATGCGTTTCATGAAACGCCGAGAGGTCATCAATTGAATAATTTCATTCACCATACAAATCTCACACACAGCGCGCGCGCACACACACAGACACTGCATGGAATTAAAAAAAGACGAAGATAATTAATAATTCAGTAAAAATCTATTGAACAAAAGTAGTTGTAGTTGCAAACACAAACAATCACATGACTTTAATATTGGTATTATAGGCCTGTCTACCTCAGCTGTCTGAGCCTGCAGAGCAGGTGTAGTCATGGTCTTTGCTCACACATTTAAAAGATTATATAGGCTATAGCCTACAGTACACATAAGGATTAAATATGTTAGCTTCTAACATAAAACATCTTTACAATGAAGATATTCAAGTCGATATAAATAATGTATACTAATCGTATCAGTGGGAGATAGGCTATATATAGGCTAGCCTACAATCATCCCACTAGGCTGAACAAAAACAACAATTTAACATGAATTTCTAGAAAGAGAGGTTTCAATTTACTTTCCAGGCGTTAATTTAATTTACTTGCGCGCACTATTTCAATTGATCGTGTATTCTAGCCCACTTCGTCAAGTGTCCGTTCCAGTGGCGACTGGCGAGTAGGCCTATTTCACATGTATAGCCTACAACAAAAATATCTCAGAACACACCCGAGTGTACCAAAGACATAAAGGCAGCATTTCATACGATATATAAACCACAAGTTAATATACTAAGAGTTAAACATGTTTTAATAAGTCTACTTTTTATACGAAGAAACCTGACGAAAATCGAATAGGGCTAGTCATCGTTTGACAAAGAGATTTTTTAAAAAAAGGACACACTTCGTAAATGAGGAAAACACCACGCTAAACACATTTAGTAAACATGACTTCATCTGCAGGATACAAATGTGTCTAAAGTGTATCACTCACAGTATATGCATGCACCCAGCATCTAAAAGCTCCACATGATCCAACAACATTAGCCTACATGTGACGCACTGGCAGGCAGCGAAAAGATTCAAACGCTTGTCTCTAAAAATGGCATTACTTTCAACTTCATACGGAACAAACTAGCACCCTGTGTATCTCCTCTATGGAAACCTCCTTCACCTTTTCCTATCTGGAGCTTGCCAGCTCCGCACTGGAAAGCAAAAGTGCATCTCCGGGCGCAGGCAGGGATGCCAGTTGGCAGACTGCGCCGATTGGCCGAGCGTACTGACAGCTCCGCCGCTCATTGGCTGACGCCACTGACAGCTCCGACGTTGATTGCAGGAGGCGAAGCCCGGCCCCCTCTCTCTCCTGCTAAGGAACCATTCATAAACTACACAGGTTGAGCTCATGCTGCTGAGTGCAGACCGACGAGAGAATAAACAACGCAGTTTTCCCCTTGCAGTGCAACTTGCGGCGGAGGAGAGATGACCGCTCAGGGTCGGCGTTTTATCCTGTAGGTGCGTGTGTGCGTCCGGTAGCACGGTCACGTTCTTTTGTCTGCGTCTGCTGGTCGATGTGGAAGTGCCAATGAGTTCAACTGATATTTAACAGCCTATTACGTTGCATCCCTATCCGTTTCCTCCTCCTATAACACTGACGTCCATCCGCTGTTACAGCAACCACTGAGAGGAAGAAAAAAAGAAACTTTCATCTTTTTTTATTTTTTTATTTTTATTGCACGGGCCAGCGTTCTGCCTCGGGCTGCACCGGTAAGCATTGGATCCGTCAACCTACTGCGACTCTCCGGTGTACGGCCCGGACCTCTGCCCCAACATGATCGCGACCCAGGCGAAGCTGGTCTACCAGCTCAACAAATACTACAACGAGAGAAGCCAAACTCGTAAGGCGGCCCTCTCGAAGACCATCAGGGAGGTTTGCAAAGTGGTGTCGGATGTCCTGAAGGAGGTGGAGGTGCAGGAGCCGCGGTTCATCAGCTCCCTCAGCGAGATAGAGGCGCGCTACGAGGGGATGGAGGTCATCGCGCCCAACGAGTTCGAGGTGGTGCTCTACCTCAACCAGATGGGGGTGTTCAACTTTGTGGACGACGGCTCGCTGCCCGGCTGCGCGGTGCTGAAGCTGAGCGACGGCCGAAAGAGGAGCATGTCGCTGTGGGTCGAGTTCATCACCGCCTCGGGCTACCTATCCGCCAGGAAGATCCGCTCGCGTTTTCAGACGCTGGTGGCGCAAGCCGTGGACAAGTGCAGCTACCGGGACGTGGTTAAAATGGTAGCGGACACCAGCGAGGTCAAGCTACGGATCAGGGAGCGCTACGTGGTGCAGATCACGCCCGCGTTCAAGTGCACCGGGATCTGGCCAAGGAGCGCGGCGCAGTGGCCCATGCCGCACATCCCCTGGCCCGGCCCGAACCGGGTGGCAGAAGTCAAGGCCGAGGGCTTCAACCTCCTGTCGAAAGAGTGCTACTCGTTAACGGGGAAACAGAGCTCCGCCGAGAGCGACGCCTGGGTGCTGCAGTTCAGCGAGGCCGAGAACAGGCTGCTGATGGCGGGCTGCAGGAAGAAGTGTCTCTCCATTCTCAAAACCCTGCGCGACCGGCACCTCGAGCTGCCCGGCCAGCCGCTGCAGAGCTACCACATGAAGACCCTGCTGCTATACGAGTGCGAGAAGCACCCGAGAGAGACCGACTGGGACGAGTCGTGTCTCGGGGACCGGCTCAACGGCATCCTGCTGCAGCTCATCTCCTGCTTGCAGTGTCGCAGATGTCCCCACTACTTTTTGCCAAACTTGGACTTGTTTCAGGGAAAGCCACACTCGGCCCTGGAAGCGGCTGCTAAGCAGACATGGAGACTAGCGAGAGAAATACTCACCAATGCTAAAAGTTTGGACAAATTATAAAACTATAAATGACTGTTTGAAATTGTGCAGAGACATTTGGAATCACGTTTCAAAAAAAACAAAAAAAAAAGAAAGGTGGGGGAAAACTCATTCTCCAAGCAATGTGAAAAAGAAATTAAGTAACAATAAGGAAGCAAGCAAACTACACCAACAAATTATTTTACAATATGGAGCAATTGGGCCGTTGCCAGAGAAAGTGAAGGTACATTTTAAACTAAATGTAATAACGTTTAATTGTCTTTGTTTTAAATGTTTTCACAAAGTGAAGAAATTCTTATTTAAATATATGCACAAAAATATTTAAGTGAAAGAATAAAAAAATGTAGCGTGCCAAGTTTAAAATAATTTCCATCATGTGATTTAAGCTGAAATGTTAATAAAACGTTGTAAATTACATTACAACTTGGCCTTGTGTCTTGACGTGTTTTGACAGGTGGGATGTCAGGCTAAACTGCTGTATTTCATTTTCTAAATGGCTTTTAAAAAAGAGCACCATTAAATTACTCAATTACAGACAACTTTATACTGAGTTATCAGCGTGGGAAAATAAGAGAATAGGAAAAAGTTACATATTTCACTCATATATTATTTTTGTGATTATGCATTTATAATAATTAGGCGTACTTTCAAAAATAGAACATTTCTTTTGCGTTAGTTAACTGAGCTAGCCAACAAAGATGTTTCAAGAATACAAAATAGGCCATGCTGGACAGAAGACACATATGCTGACTTGACAATTATATTCTAAGGCGGATAGGCCCACAACAAAAACAGAACCCTCGACCTGATTAAGTCAGTTGCTATGCTATAAAACATTACCGCCTCAGCCTACCTTACCCAAATGTAATTGTATTGTTATAGCCTATATAGGCTATCCTTACAGCTAAATAATTTCATAGCGTGATGTTAAATTGCAAGACCACCAGCTGAACACAAACGGACACACAACCACCTGTGGGTCAATAACGTGGGCACGTGGCGGCAGCCGGCATACCTGGTGCTATATAACATCACGTGTCTTCATTTTAGCCTAATTCAAGTACAATTCGCCGACTTGAACACACCACTTTATTTAAATCTGTTTTAATAGCCTACAGAATGGTGAACTTGGTTCAGTGAATTGATGCACGCTGAAGCCATATTGAAGTGTCAGTGTCCCTCGCTGTCAGCTCATCATTGCTCAACAAGGCCTTGCATCGCTGTTTCGGTTTACATTTCTTTGCTCGTCTGCCTCGTCAGGTAATTTAATTATAGATCATCAAGTTCAATAAATCCTTTCAAACAGAAAATGTCATTTTGAATACATTTACAAATAGTTTGCTAACAATATTCCCATATTAGGCTAGGATGGTACAAATATCCCTAATAGGGCAAAACTATTTTTTAACGTGAAAAATAGCACATAAAGGCCTATGCTATAGCTACCATGCCTGTTTAGGGAAAAATACAGGAATGTTTTCAAAAACAAAACCACAAATATATATATATGGTAATAAAACTCGAGGGATTATCATATACCACAAGAACATGCCTTGATGAAAACACATATAGCCTAAATTAATAGGCTTTGTTCATATTTTTTTAAAGAATTCACAAACTGGTCTCTTAGCCCTAGACTGTAATAGTTATAGACTAGTTATAGATACAGCCTGGTTAATGATCCGTGCCTGACTGGGGTTTGGAAAGTGACAATTTGAAGCGCTTCATGCTTCCCTCCTCCCCCCTCGCTTCACCTCTCTCTCTCTCTCTCTCTCTCTCACTCACTCTCTCACTCTCTCTCTCTTACCTTGGGATCGATCGTCTTAAAGCCCGGCTCATCCTCGTCCACCTCGAAGTACACTTCGGAGGCGGTGATGGACAGGGTGCCTTTCACCACCACGGCCGGGGCGACCAGCTGAGCGCTGGTGCTCAAGTTTACAGGGCCTGGGAGACACAAAACGCCAATAGCGACGGGTCACAATACAAGCGAAAGTGTTTCCGCTAAAAGCGCCGCCCGTCCCCCCTCTCCCCCCCCCCCCCTCTCTCTCTTCTCAACTCGCCTCGTTCTGTTCTCTCCGTGAGGAAAACACACTGACCTTTTCGATGAGCGCCAGCGTGCAAAGGTAAACATAATATAAACTCAGCGAAGGCGAGCGCGGACATTGTGCTAGTCTTTAGCTGCAATTCAAAACAAAATGCTGCTACAAACGCCTTCACTCATAAGGTAGCCTGTAGGCCTACGTCGGCGAGGGAGGAACAGATAACTGTGCGAGATATTTATTTTATTTTATGCTAATATTATAGGCATAAATATAGGCATTTGGTTGATTGATTGATTGATTGAATACTTTAGAAGTTAGCATAGGAAAAGGACAGTATACACTATACAGTTCACTGATGGTCAGTCAAGGATAAAGACCACGAGAAAGCTTTTGGGCTTGTTTAAATTGGGGTCCCTTTTTCCTCAATTAATGGTTTTGACCACAGTTAAATATAGGCTATGTAGGCAGGCTATAAAGTGTAACATTAGGCTCCTATTGTAAGGATAGCCAGGCTAAAACCATTATTTCTGTTGTTGGACCACATCTCGATCTCGGTCGAAGCAGCCCATTTTATAATAGATAAGAACCTGCGACAAAAGGGTTATCATTTGAGACCATTATAGCAATTTTGGCTTTTCATTTTTGCTTTGATCGGGTGGTTGGCAATTTAGAAAATATAAAAACTGTAAACCAGAATACGCTGTCCAAAAAAATAAAAAAATATAACATAATCAGCCGTCAATCAGAATCCATTGATTGTGGGCTGACGTGCATGAGCTGGGGGTGACGGCTGTGTTTAATTTCTCATCAATCTTAATTTATGCCAGTATGACAATGAAGCTACAGCGGCTCAGGGGAGCTCAGAGTGGAAGCTCTGCCCGGAGAAGCACATGTGAGCCCGGTCATTGTACTTGCAGATGTGCGGAGCTGCTCGGAGACCCGCGGTTGATTTCCCTAAGCACCCTTGACGCAGAGAGCTGCTACAGACGGGCTGGAATAAACAGATACGTGTTCATTTCTCCAGACTCTGCTCCTAGTTGGTATTAACATGTTATCCCGGGGTGAAATAACATTTCTTTTTTTCAGTCACTCAAAGTCATTCAATTACACCTGAACTAGACAGCTGGTTGAGAAGGGGGACGACAAGACACCAGCAGTAAACTCCCCCCCGCTCCTCTTGACAATATAGCCTCGACTTGATTTGAGAAACCATGTCACTTTATTAAGCAGGATTTGACGCTTAATCCCATTGTCACCCGATGGCGTTATTTTAATAGCTCTTCAAGTCTATGTTTGTGCAGCTTAGTCTGGCGAGCGCGTGGTCACTGCAAATAAAAACGCGGATTATGGGGTGAAATCCGATTAGCCTAGTATATGATATATAATTGCTTATTCGAATAACGGTGTCACATTAACGGCTATGGGTGGGACAGAAGCAATTTAGGCTAAATCAATTGATATTGGGTTAGTGGGCCACCATATGATTTGGCCTATGTGGCCCGTGGTTTTCAGTCAATTAATCAATAGCCTATTTACTGCTCTTGGACGATTGATCTACAGGCTATATTCAAGATGATGTCCTATGCAGTCTACTTTTTAATAAAAACGATGCTGTAATTCTGAAAGCTATGAACAAAAAGTCCTTATTGAAGTCATAAGCTACCTGCCCTAACTCTCATTACACCGTGACATGCCTCCAAACAGTAAACACACGACCACCCTATCAGGTGCATGGTACTGGCAGCAATGGACTAAACTTACTGAGAAAGTCTTGTCAGAGCTAATAGCGGGCAGGGTGATTCCCTCATATTAGCTAAACGATAGAAACCTGTTCATAGCCTTCTCATGGAGTGATCCAAGTGAAGGGGCTGGATATGCGACAGAATCAGCGCGACTTAAGATGCTGCAATGGTGGAGAAAACTAGAAACTAAATCAATGAGCTGTTTACCTGTTAAATTCTCCAGCTCCTTTTCTTCCAGAGATGAGAGTGTGTCATCGTCTCCATCCAACAACACTTCGCTGTCAGAGTTTTGATTCCCCAGAGCTTGGCTTCTGATAGATTGCTTGCCTTTGAGAATATCTTCTTCGGAAGCTGGAAGGGAAATTTGTAATTTTTTACCCAAATAATAATTTGTATAATGTAAAAATAAACAAATATATTCCTATGAAAATAAACGAGACAGCAAAGCTGAAATTTAAGTTTAAGTTGAAATCAATGTTTAGGCTATAAACCCAAAGTCTGAGCTACCGCAGGGTTGCACATGTGGCCTATAAGCCTATTTTAAGCCTATGTTAAAGCACATTTTTACTAGTCAACTCAAATCTAATTCCTGATCTAAGGAATCAAGGAAGATGGTACCACACAACACTTACAACTTACCACAAATATCATGCCATTATAAACAGATAAAGCTCTTAAGATGTGAAAAGTTTGGCTATGGCAACCGACCGAAATTATCCCAATTAATTGTACCATGCTTAATATCGCATATCTGCTCTTATTTCCTTTGTATTCTACTCCTTTTATTTAATTGAGCAGAAATGTGATTAAACCAATTTTCATCAAATTATTATCAAAATATTCCCTATCTGCATGGCTTGCCTGAGTTCACCCCCATCATCCAACAGTTGCACAATATATTGCATTGGCTTTTTTGCTTGCAAGTATTTAATCCACCACTTTTATTCTCAAAAGAAAACAAACTGCAGTAGCAATGCATTTCTACATCAGACATGGCAAGCTACACACATGTGGGTGAAGTGAAACAGCAGATACACCATGATACAAAAGACTGACACAAGGCAATTAAACGCTCATCTGAAACCCAATTTGCATCATTCCCCCTTTATATACATCAAAACAAATGGCGTTTTATCCAAAGATCAGCCAAAAGTCATTTTAACTAAATGAGAGCTGCATGCTGCCCGCTTTTGATTTCAAGTGAACATGACTTGAGGTTCCAAATGGATTATTTAAGAAAAATGGTAATCTGCAAACATTTACAGAGCCCAGGCATCCCCCAGTGGTGCATGGGAAGGATCCACAGACAAAAGTATACAGTACGGAGTCAAAACTGGCAAGCCTTCTTTCTTTGTAAATATAGTTGGCAGTATGCTGGGTCCCTTTTTGCAGTGTGTGTGTGTGTGTGCGTGTGCGTGTGCGTGTGCGTGTGTGTGTGTGTGTGGCGTGCAAACATATGGGTATGAAAGACTGTGCACGCATGAGTGTTTCCGAGCCAACATTAGAGGCAAAAGTAACAATTGTTATGCATCAAATCAGCGCATAAACAAGTGGTACAACGGAAAATCCCCAGTGTTCACAGAGAACTGGTGTGAAAAGGGTTACATTCTCAGTATTAAATGAACGAGGAGGATTTGACTGTAAACAGAGTATTTTATTTTTCCTTCACCGGCTCCACCTGAGGTAGCGGTGGTGGTGGAGAGATCACTTGCATTTCCTGCATACACGGTGCCACATCATGCGGCCGAGGACCTCGCCACTGCCAGAAGAGAGTCGGCTTGAAAAATCTCTTGTCATGGAAAATATGCAGCTCACTGATATTCAGAATGGTCTTCCTGTAATTAAGCCTCCCTGGAGAATTCCTTAGTTAGCAGCGCTGAAATTACTACCAGCTCCCCTAATATGTACCACATGCCATTGTATTCGCACTGAGCAAGTGGACAGGGGGACTTGTCAGATGAGCGCGCTTAAAAACAGACGTCTATGTGAACTTCTGTACATTCCTTTGTAAACACGCTCGGTGACTCTCGCCCCCAAGAACTCGAATGTTGTCAACATAAGGGTGTTCTTGGTTGTATCAAGAGCAAAAATCACTGCTACTATTACCATAAGACCAATTTGTTAATCGCTTCTCAGAGCAATACACACTGGTATTAACTTCAACTAAGTAACACGCAATCCATATTGCTGATTGTAGAGTTAGCAACTGCAGCAGATTATGAATTGGCAAGCTACACACCATTGTGACTATATTTTGCCAATGTAGGCTTTTATTTCAAGACACTATTTCAAATCAAGCACTTATAAGTTAACTTGTGCTGTTTGCTCAATATTTCTAAAGCACTGTTGACACTTCCTCTCAATTGAATTAACTTTTATATGCAAGGAGACGTCCTGGTTTAAGACTATGATTATAACATTCAATAGGGAGTTTTATTTTCATGCTAGCATTGTGTGTGTGTGTGTGTGTGTGTGTGTGTGTGTGTGTGTGTGTGTGTGTGTGTGTGTGTGTGTGTGTGTGTGTGTGTGTGTGTGTGTGTGTGTGTGTGTGTGTGTGCGCGTGTGTGTGTGTGTGTAGGATATGTTTTGGTGAGGACAATACATTATTATTTAACTATTTTTACATTGCCCCGTTTACGTGTCCCATATTATGGGAGATATAAGAACAGACAATGGACTTTCCAGAAATGTGCACAAACTGGAGATTGCGTCATGACAAATTTTCTCCATTTCTATATATGGAATGAAAAATATATTTCTTTACTATTATGACTGTGTGTGTGTGTGTGTGTGTGTGTGTGTGTGTGTGTGTGTGTGTGTGTGTGTGTGTGTGTGTGTGTGTGTGTGTGTGTGTGTGTGTGTGTGTGTGTGTGTGTGTGTGTGTGTACTGCACTGCAGTGGCAATGATAGTCATGAGTGCTTTAATTCCCATGGAATTAGGTTCTGGCTTTCAGCAGTTTGATTTGTATCCACAGTATATTAAATACATCATTTTCAATTCCAGTTTGAAATAAAATCATGATAATTAATCTCAGATGTCTGCAACAGTATTATTACCATTATTAGGCCTACTAATAATAATATACAGTATTGATACACATTTCAAATGAGTGCATCACTATCATACTGTATGAACTCAGGAGCTGGATTAAGAAATACCAATAATGAACAATCTCTGCAGTGAACAGGTATGCCACGTTCAAGAAAATATCCAGCCGAGGACTTTACCCATATCACTCAACACGAGGGGCACAGAATGTGCACAAATCCCAGGCAGGTTACACTTTTCAGGAAACCATTTCCTTACCGAGACGTGCAAACCGCCTGCCTTATACAACTGGAGGCATGCATGGGACTAGCAATTAAATTGTCAGAATTAACTAATTTGTTTTTAACAAGAGCGTAGCCAGAAGTGTGGTCACGAGGTGAGTATTGATCACCGGCACCCAAGACATTAGTCTTCAGGTATTTACTCTGCCACCTCTGGAGCACGGACCCAAGGCTGCACCAAATCAATCCCCAGGAAAGATGGCTCTTTCTGGCCATAAATACCTAACCAGGCTGCTTCCCGCGTGCCTTGAATCTCCAATCCACGTTAGTTTTGGTTGACTAAGTGTGATCAAACTTGTACAATTGTAGAATCCTTTTACAAAAAAGGAAATGGTATTTATGGAAATGCTTCCATTTCTTTGAAAGCGAATGTTAATTGTTTAAAATTATGCGTTTTCTTCTGGGGCAAAAAAGGTCCTGCTATTTGCATGATAGCTGTGATCAGAAAAGCGCTGCTACAAGTAGCCTGGAATCAGACAAAATTCAGACTTGATCATACACTAAATATTTTCTTAGGGAGTGAGACCCGCAGAGTCTCCCCTCTCTGTCTGATGAAAATAATTACAGCCAGATATGACCTTTGTACTCCGTTTGAAAAACTCTGGGCTCTGCATTCTCGTCTGGAGCTGCACTTCCGCAACAAATGTCGGGTCGACGAAAACAAGACGAAAGGTTACATCAGAAAATGGCCGCCGTCAAGTTTCAACGTCAAAGAGTTATTTTAATGATATATCCCCACCCCCCTTGTAATTCAGCCAGAGTGATATATATATACTCTCTCTGGAGGTAGCATTCCCTTGCTGCAACTGGCTGATGGCTATTTTTAAACAGACATGACTTTCAAAGCTTCCAATGTTGCTTGTGGGGGTTTGTTCTTCCTCCAAAG
>NC_137812.1:51539467-51616967 GCF_963921795.1 Nannobrachium achirus
GTAGCCAAAGTGCCAATATTTATTTTAGGACGCAGAGGGAAAGTTGATCCCATTCCAAAACGCCAGTGCTCGCCCAGCAGTCTGCTGTCACCCAGGCGGATCCGTGCACGTGCCCATGTGCGGGCGAGGTGGCTTCTCGCCCTTAGGGCATCTTACTTGTATGTATTACTGTAAAAGCATATATTAAAGTAATGCATATATTTTATATAATGCTGAGGATTAGGATTATATAAACACATACTGTCCATTTATAGAATGTTTATTTATAATAAACAACTTGGATGGCAATTAGTTTTAAGATGTGGCCCTATGAAATAAACATCAACAATGGCGATATACTCCAAATTCATCAATAGTACATCATAAGGTCTTATTTGTGGTATTTGGTCATTTAAGAGCCTGTGTACTGTAAATAACATCACTATATGACAGCGAACCACTGAAATCCCATTACCTGAACATAACAAGTGGTTTTAAGTCAATGAAAACATGTCAACTGATATTGATTATTATCTAAAAAGGGAACACACACCAGCTGTGGAGGATGACATTTTGATGAATTTTCACTCCTGTCCCGTCCCACTCCCGCAGAAAAAATCCTGTCCAATCCCAATCCTGGGCTAGAGTGGGAAAAAAAATCCCATCCTGTCCCACTCCTGTAAAATGACTCCTGGTCCCATCCCGCTCCTGGTCAAAATCACTCCCGTTCACATCCCGCTCCCGAAAAAAATATAAAAAAATAAAATCGCGCAGATGTTTTTCTATTTTGATCCATATTATATTTGATATCATGTTTATTATTATATAATGTATAATCTTATAATGTTCGCAGTTCAAAGACCTCACTTTCCTGTGCAATTTATTTCTGCGATTTGATGAACTGGTCTGGGATGATTCCCGCTCCTGCCCACTCCTGTTGATTTTCAATCCTGTCCCATCCCGATCCTGGCATTAATACAAATTTGACTCCTGTCCCACGGGAATCCCGCGGGACCCACGGGACCGGGAATAAAATGTCATCCTCTACTGTGGACACATGTTCACGTGCCTCACCCGCCGCTCCGATACGCAACTGTTCCATTTTCCAGGTGTTGCCGCACGGTGGTAATGTCCGCGCGCCATCCGCAGCCGCTGTGTGTTCCCCTTAAGAGATTGTATGTTAGCCAGTGAAAAATTACTATCACTATAAAACAGGGGTCTTCAACAGGGGTTCCGGGACCCCCCCTTACAGTTAGTACAGGGGGGCCACCAAATCCTTGTGCGATATGATAATTCTTTTAAATGAACAACTTGAACCCTCTTATCCCTATTCCAAGGAGAACTTTAGACAAAAATAGTAGATCTACAAACAGGTTTTGTGTAATAGGTTAAGGTCTGAAAATACACATTAACATGAATCCAACATAGACTGCTGACAGTGCTGTCAAACAAGTCTATGAATCTATCAATGAAATCGATGAAAATGTCCATCACACATTTATACAATATGTAGAGGGGGTCCCTGCTTCATCTCTCTCTCAGCTAAGGGGTCCTTGGCCTGAAAACGTTGGAAGACCCCTGCTATAAAACAAACACCTAAAGCCAGAGGAGAACACAATCGCATGAACCTCCATTCATCACGGTAACAAGGAAAAGTGTGGTGGTGGGGCGGGGGGCGTCTACGCACTCACACACGAGGGCCAATATGTTTTATCACGCGACAGGACCTCATCACACGGCCAGTTAAAACATGTTAATAGATTCTCTCCGACGAGGCCCTGAAACTTTGATAGCACTCCGCTTTCAATGGCACGATTGTTCTTTTTCTGACAAGGACAAATGATTACCATCCATCAAGATCCAAGGGGACGCCGGGTCCGCGTGATGCGGATGCATCTCACAGCCTCCTCTTAAGACTCTCCAAGGCTTATTTTTAGATCCGTTTTTCCCCACCCATGTCCCACAATTTAGAAGACTATGAAATATGATGAAAATATCTTTATCTCTTTTGATAAAAAAGAAAACAAGAAAATATTTTGAAGCTGCTGCAGTTGGAAGGTATATTTTTAGGACATTTTAAGTAAATGGTAGCGGAAAATATTACACTTTGCTGGGGGTTCATTTTCAAAAGGTTTGAGATTATGCAAATCATACAATTTGGCCTTTATCATAGCGAGCAGGACATGCTTTCATACATCACTTGGAGGGACACTTGGAGTGGACAAACAGTCATTTATAACCTCTCAGTTGGATTAATTCAGGTACAGTCGACTGCGATTGCATATGCAAAAACATTTCTCTCTTTGCTTTTTTTTTTCATTAAGGCCAGCCCCCCCCCCCCCATACACACAACCATGAATAGAGGAAGCCCTCAAATTGCTCAAACATTGCCATGATCCCAGACGATCATTTTGCTTTGATTTGCATAAACCATGTGTTTAGGAGGAAAGCGGGAGAGAGAGAGCAGGGACAGATTGAGGATTTGTCATGTTGAGGACCCCGCTGGTTTGAGAGCCGGCTCTTTGTCAAACAGCAGTGGCAGTGATCGCCTCCCTGGCACCTTCAGGACTCAAATTAAAATGGAAACTGGATCGAGTGCCTTATCCCACTGAAATCGTTTGGCGTGATTAAGTCCCGCCAAAGTGACGTTCTATGAGCGCACTAATGCTTCTTCCTCTTCTGGTCAAATGACGTGTGCAGGAACTACATGTATATATGTTAATTCGCCACAGCGCGCGTTGTTTATGAGTCTTAGTCAAGGTAATGGTAGGGTCATGGAGCAGGCAAATGTTTCCATCTTGTGTCCTTAAATGACTTCCCTCATGTAATTTTTGCCCATCTTTTTTTTTATTAATGATGGGATCAAGGCATTTAATTTGTCTATTTTTAATCTACATGTAGATATCAAATGGTGACAAACAACCCTTTCTGGATCAGGTCTGTGATGAAAAAGAAACATTGAAAATGTGCCATATGCAAAAACCTGTATATGTACAGTATATATATATATATATATATATATATATATATATATATATATATATATATATATATATATATATCCTATGATGATTAGCTATATATGATCCTAGACATCAGGTAAGAAATGCATATTCCAACACTATGGGAGGAACTACACTACACTACACAGAAGCTACAGTATAGAGCTGTGTAATGAACACATTCATGCATGACCAATAACCAGAGCTTGTCTGGTAGGCATTCAAGCTCCCGACGGCCTCACCATCTCTGTTATAGCGTTTACTCATCACACACAACAAAACTCATACTTTCAACCCCCAAGATGACACACAGGCACCTACACAGCACTCCTCCCAATTAACTCCAATTTCTCAGAGCATGTATCAAAATGAGGATGCATGTGATACTGTGTTCCTCCAACAGTGCTGGCTTGTGGGGATCAAAAAGCTCCCAGAGGCGGGTGGGGGTGGGGGGTATGAGGTGAAAGGCTTCAGACTCTTCCAATTGCAGCAGAGGAACCCGGATGAAGAAATGCAAATGGCGGGTCTAATTACCAGCCAGCTTAGCTGTGTGCAGCTCCCAATTAGCAGCAATTAAACTCCGCGTAAATTCACCAACAAAGGGGCCCTGGGAAATGACAAGCCAATTATTCTCCGCTTCCATAAGAGGCTAAAGGAAAAGCATTGTGGTAGGTGAGGTGGTAAATATTGACCATGTAAACTGAATAGTTGTGCAGTAATACCAAATACAACCTAAACCATAATAAAAACTGAATGTAAACCATTTCCAGAATCAATCAATAATGTTTCAGAATGTATACTCAATTTCACAGGCCAAATATTGAGAATCAGTACAAAATTGTATTCAAATGGCTAGAAAGCTAAGAATCCACTCTTTGAGTGTAGACTGATATCAGTGGGTCTCATAAAATAAAACAAATCAATGTTTGCCTAATGAAACTGCCCTCTATACACCAAATGCATAACACATAGTACAGTGTATATATAGAAGTGCTTACAGCTTTGAAATGGTGCCATTTGTATTTCTGATGAACAGTCACATTTTTCCAGTGATTTTGACAACATGCATTTAAGGCCATCTATCACTGGTACCGGTTGATAATGAGGGCATCTGCAGGAATCGGGGGTTGCATAATTCTGCCATTACTGTCCCTATTCTAATAATCCTCTGACCTCTACCTTTCAGACTTGATCTTGAATAGCTTGACAAATCTAAACTGGTACGCCAAGCTCAACGAGAACCCCCCAAAAAGAAACCATGGGGCAGCGAGGATCAAGGTCAGGTGAGATTACGAAGTGTGAAAGTTCACATTCATTACACTAGTCTGAAACCATCAATAACCTGTCAGAAAAACATCTTGTGTGGATCCTGTGCTGGTAACTGAAGTTGAAGTTAATTTCCTCTGGAAGGACAGCTTTTCAAACATATAGTGTGAAACTATTTAGGACATTTTTATGTGTAGCTCATGGTTTAAGCACCCTGGGCGCAACCTGCACTGTGCTTTGCATAAACGGAAGTGCTCGAATTTGGCGGAAGTTCCGCGTTCAAGGGAAGTTACGTCATTTGGTGGAGATCTGTTTACATCCCCCAGAGAAACAAACTTAAATAGATTGTAGCTCTTAATAGGTGTAACTTTGTCAGAATCCATGTTGCAGAATCCATAAACTGCTTAATTTTGAGAACCTAATGGTAAAGTATGTCAAAAGTCCATTAGGTTTACTTATCCTCAAGTACCAAGACAGACCGTCAGGTGTTTTCCATGTTAGGATTTAACATTTCCAAATGGTTCCATTAACAATAATAGAAAAAAACTCATCCTTCCTCACTTCCTCATCCGGCATTTAAGTGTACTGTTGTGTGTTACTGTACTGTTGTGTTTCTCTTGTGTGTTAGTGTACTGGTGTGTGTATTGCGTGTGTGTGCGTGTGCGTGTGTGTGTGTGTGTATTGCGTGTGCTTGTGTGTGTTGCACTTGGGCCGGAAGGGCTGACAAGCTCATCTAGCAAGGCTGTCTGCTATTCATGAGCCCCTCCTCCCCTCTCTCAATCATACAGTCCTGCCCATTATACAGCACTTATGGCACTGTGTTTGTGTGTGTGTGTGTGTATGTGTATGTGTATGTGTGTGTGTGTGTGTGTGTGTGTGTGTGTGTGTGTGTGTGTATCATCATGTAAAGTGTAGTATTTCACCAAACCAAGGTGTTGTACAGTATGTATGAGAATGTATTAAACAGATACACATAAGAAATGCCTGCATAACTAGATTGCATGTAGTGTATAGAATAACATTTCTTGTGGTAATTTATATTATCTTAATAACTTCACTTCTAAAACACTATATTTTTCTTCCGTCTCCATTGCTTTGAGGTAATATGTTTTTTTTCAACAACAAAAAAAGAAATAAAACAAAATCTGCCCGAGGACATGCCGTATCCAAGGTTCGATATGAGGGCAATGATGCATGCCAGTAGATAATTTGTTTATCACATACCCATAGCCTTAGTTGTTCATAAAGATGATGAGAAAAGAGCATTCAATCAAGAATGCTATTCTATGCTAAGTTGATAGATGAACATTACTGTCAACGAGGAACGGCGTGCTTCGGCTTTGGACGCCTGCAGCACAAGGTGGAACTTTGGTTTGTGATGCATACAATATTGAGTTCAATATTAATTAACTCATGTCTCCATGGCGAGAGTAATCAATAGAAAGAAAAAAAATATTTTGGGGGTGAAGTACTCCTTTAACCAGGAATTTCAAAGTGATTCTTTGCTCCATGTCTGTGCATCTGTACAGTTGTGTGACAGAGGGTAACAGCAGTATAATTACACAGCCTGAAAAAGAAGCACTGAGTGAGAGAAATTAACAATATTGCAATTAATTCACTCAATTAGCATCGAGTCATGAGAGTGGCTATCAGTTCTGTTACTTTTCCGACACACACACACACACACACACACACACACACACACACACACACACACACACACACACACACACACACACACACACACACACACACACACACACACACACACACACACACACACACACACACACACACACACAGAGAGAGAGATAGAGAGAGAGAGATAGAGAGCGAAAGAGAATAATAAACTTAAGTATTTTTCACAGTTTGCTTTGGCACTAAAAATCCCTTGTTCTTTAAAGGTCAACTTTGTTTTTTTTACAACAAGGGTTCATAGATAGTCATTAGAGAAAAGAAAAGATGAGTGTTAAAATGTTTTCATTTAGTTCTTTCTTGTTTTAGTGATTTTAACGATTTTGATTTGCATGCCTGCCCCAGGTTGGGGGCATGCATGCAAGTGGCTAAATATTATGTATTTTTAGACACAATAAGCCCATTTCCAAGATGCACCGTAATCTTTCATGGGCAGATGTGACTTATAGGTGCCGGCGTAAAAAGTAACAAAGAAATTGCCGGCTTATAGTGTCATATTTAGCCACTTGTACGCATGCCCCCACCCTCTGCAATCAAAATACTAAAATTGCTAAAACAATAGAAAGCAGTATAGAAAACATTTTAACACTCATCTTTTCTTTTCTCTAATTACAATCTAAAATATGAACCCTTGTTGTAGAAAACCAATGTTGTCCTTTAAGAGTGGAAGTGAACTTCACCCTGCGACAGAGTGGAGGAGGATACCAAGAGGATCTACTACTGCCAGTATAAAAACTGAAGGTCCACCATGTAAAGGATGATCCTCCTCCTCCCCCCCCCCCCCCCCCACCCCTCCTCTTCACAGGAGACACCGATATTTTATGTGCCCCCTTTTTTCTGCTTTCACTGCACAAGAAAAGTGCTGGATTCCACAGATAAAGGCGATTTTTTTGGCAAATGGTGAAAGTGGCAAAATAAATGACCGGCTGGTCCCACGGTGTAATTACAGTGGCTGGAAGCATACCAATCTATCAAGGGGAAGAGGTGGAGGTGGCCGGTGGCAGCGGTGGGGGCTGACACACCGCAAAGGGGTTAGTCAAAGGAGATAGCCTTTGACTAACTACTGGCCCCTCACAATCGATACCGCGCAGATATTACACCCAGAGAGAGAGAGAGAGAGAGAGAGAGAGAGAGAGAGAGAGAGAGAGAGAGAGAGAGAGAGAGAGAGAGAGAGAGAGAGAGGCCCTTAAACTTCCCAAATGGCTTTTCATTCAGATATTGATCAGCACCTTTTTATCGTGACCTTGCACCACCAAGGCCATATACTTTCTTAAGGGTATATGAAACTCATAAATCTGAGAGTTGCTACACAGCGGAGCGGGGAGCAGGGAGCTGGGAGCAGTGAGGCAGGATGGGGTAATTGGTCTTTGTGGAGCGCCTCCTCTCACACAATATAACAAGGATTCCATTACATGGATGAGCAGGAGAGGAGAGGAGAGGATAGACGAGGAGAGGAGCGGGAAGGAGAGGAGAGGAGAGAAGAAGAGGGTAATAGGAACTGTGTGCAAAGACAAAAGAAGAGGTTCCGAGAGGGGCAGATAAGTGGGTTTCACTCAACACTCTGTCAGCTCTCATCTCCCTGTTAAGAGACAAATTATAGTCACTTATCACTGTGGCGACACTATACGTGGATGTACACCAGCACATACTAAATACAACAGAAGACAATGGAGCAGAACACACGAGTCAACAAGAGACAACAATTATACAGGAACAATACAAGTACCAAAGATCAGTGAACGACTAGATTATCAGACTATAATTGAACAGAATAGAACAAATTGTAACAGAACAGAATGTACCTGTAATAGATTAGAGAGAATAGAACATAAAGAATGGAATATAATCTGAAGATGGTGATGCATATCACATTCACCTGAACGAAAACCTCTTTAAATGTCTCCGTCCTTTCTCCTTAAGCCAATGGGCTAAGGGAAGTGCAGCCTGCAGTGTAACCGTTAGACATGCAATGCTAACATATGGACACCATCAGCCGTTAATATGTTCTGCTGTGACACGTTGTTACTATTCCTTACAACCCCGGCCACTGTACTGTATATACAGTAGAGGTAAATGTTATCATTAAGGCCATATTCTAATTCATATCCATGAGCCGGGCCTCTGCACGGTAGGGCCCCCCCTCACAGACACACATCATTTTATATAACGTGTGGAATGCTCGTCCGTCAAGCCGCCACACGCTCCCCAGAGATTTAGACCAGCATCCTTTTTCTTCTTCTTCTCTCGGCGTGTCACAACTTCTCTGTCCCCGACGCATGTCACCATGTGTGATTAATGAGTCAGGACGTTTTCATATTTTCCTTTTTTTGGTCTTCAAACTGGTTTGAGGACTTCTGGGTCAGAGCAGTGAGATCCCTCTGTGCGATACCGAGAACCTCGCTTTGGAAGACGAGCATAATCGATGACTTGTCTTTCTCTGGAGCGCCTGTTTATGCTACAATGTTTATGACTGTATCCAGGCAGATGAATGACCGCAGCTCAAGTCCCTCCGGCTTAATTGGTTTTGAAGTAGTCCGATTAAGATCTGGTCTGAAGGACGGGGTCCTCTGTTCCCGTTGGAGGAGACGGAAGCCGTGGGTCTCAGTCCACAGCTGCTGCAGCTCAGGGACACAAGTATTTATAAGCAAACACAAAAAAAAACATTACTAGTTAGGAATGTACAGTATATGACAAAATAACAATCTATGGGGGAGGGAGACCGTTTTCAAAGATTGCTCAAGATTCAGCTCAACCTGAGCATGCCAGCCTCTTTTTCCCCCTTCTTGTTTTCAGTCACAGCACCAAGGGAAATATGTGGCCGTGCAAGCAGCACCTACTGGTATTTTTTTGTTTGTTTGTTTGAGTATAAACACAATCTAATCTAATAGTTTATCTCCATTAGAATGTCAACAAACCATCAACTCCAAACTCTCCTGTGACAAACAGAATTTCCCCTCATGTGAATCTCTATAGGCTTAGCAGAAACAACCACTCAAATTTCCCATCCCTTCACAATCCAATTTTATGATGGGACTAATTAGATCTATCAATCTCATCAGCGTGTAGAAATAAACCATTTTCCAATGCAATATCCAAAGTACACAGTACAAAACTTAGCTAACAGTGCTGGGGATCTAAGCACAGTGTTTATCCCAAATGCAACAAAAGGGTGATCTGATGGTCAGATAAGCCTGCACAGTTTTACATCCCACAAACAAACACTTGAGATGCGCTCTGAAACCTTGTACACACAGCTATGCACAATTACTCATCTGTGAGCTTCAATAACAACAGAGCAGTGGAACACAGAAAAGTGTATTCTGTGTTTAGTTGGTGCAGAAATGCAGTGTGCTGTTTAGCAACATTCAGAGGTATACATTTGTCTTCAAATTATATATCTTGCAATGCCAAAAGTATTGTTGGTACAGGAGGAGTAGTGTTGTTGTTTAGTGGCATTTCTGGTAATGTCAAAAACGAACCCTACTCATGACAGTTGACCTTTAAAAACACACCAAACAGTCACTGCACCATGGCTTTGTAGCACAGCATAAGAGGAGAGAATGTGGGTGGAAAATCTTCCCTTCATTTCTTTCTGTTGGATTCTCAATCACTTAAGCTCTCCATCTCTCTCTCTCTGTTTCTCTCTCTCCTGTTCTTCCCATTTTTATCTCCATCTCTGTACCTCTGTCTCTCAGTCTTCCTGTCTCTCTCGTGCGGTGAGTTTCCGACAGGCACAGGTATTCTAAACAGTCACGCTCTTGTTTCCTATGGTTAGGATCTCCATTGACACAGCAGAGTTCCAGTTTCCTCTCTCTTAGCCCTGCTTGCACGGTACCAGCACAGCTGTAATGTACAACGTTGTCCACAGAATGTACATAAAGAAACCCACAGACACTTTGCAGACCTTGGCTTTAGCACACGCATTAGGTATTAGGCAAAG
This sequence comes from Nannobrachium achirus, assembly GCF_963921795.1. NCBI lineage: Eukaryota > Metazoa > Chordata > Actinopteri > Myctophiformes > Myctophidae > Nannobrachium > Nannobrachium achirus. The sequence goes on from NC_137812.1 coordinate 51,549,350, forward strand.
TGTTAGGGATCATAATTGTGATTTAAGTGAGGGGTGAATGCACGCAAGTCGAGATGGTTCACTCTGAGAGAACTGCTACAGTATGCTACAGTACAGTCTATGCCATGTCATTACAGTCAGTTAATTAATCCATTGAACAGATTATGTACTGAAACGGTCTACTATTCGTAGCCAAAACTAATGAGGCACTGACCTGCATAAAAACAGGGAATCTAGCTTTAGAAATATGTAGTTATAGCCATTCCTACCCAGTAACAAAACATAACAGTGAATTCACACTTTATCACATAAAACTGTTGCAAATTCCACCTTAAAACATGAAATAGGAAAGATAAAGCAGGTGTTAGACACACAGAATTCTTGGTGGTAAATTCTAATGGTAGATTTCTTTTAGACACAGTGAGCGTCTTTGCAATAACAAATGAACATTTTATGTTGTCCAATATAATGTGGGCAGAAGGTCTGGTAAAGTTATTTCTTCAGTGTGTAGGACATAAGAACGGGGAAATCCCTTTTCCGGCTTAATATGAATCTCCACCTGCAATTCAGGATCCCCCTTTTTCCTCAGCAGCGCAAAAAAAAGACGTACTACAAGATAAAATAGTAACGCTAATATCGATAGTTTGTCCATTACAGGTCAGCTGACTGTCCGGCCGAAACAGTTACAAAGCTGTTGGGTTTCGATCGGGCGGTGGCCGATCGATGCAGGGGCATACTGTTTCAATTTTGCCGGCATTGATTTTCTCTATAACACTGCAACCTCTGGAGCATTCATCTTTCTGAAGGCACGGGGGGAAGATTTGATTTACTGAGGAAAAATTGGAGTGCGCATCACAAAGATTTTTTGCCGGGGCTCGAGAGCGTGACACACACAAAGATGGATGTCCCCTCGGCTGAGGGAGCCTCCAGCCTCGGGGCGTCCATTAGAACACAGCGGAGGCTGCAGCGGAAAATGAGCTGCTTATAGCAGGGAGGGAGGGAGGGAGGGAGGAGGTGAGACCAGGAGGTGGTGGGTATAATACAGAGGATGGAAGCAGGAGGTGAGAGGTGCACGAGGTGGTGAAGACGGGGTGCTGGGAAGGTGGTAGTGGCACGAGGCAGTAGGAGGCGGTTAACAGAGGAGGTTTAGGGGTCGACCGATATGGGATTTTTATGTTCCAATTCGATATCGATAAGTCACGATCAAAGAGGCCGATAACCGATATTATGAACCGATATGCATTTTAAGTAAAAAAAGAAAAAAAGAAAAAAATGTATCCCCCAATTTGAAATAGTGGTTAATTAATTCATATATTTTTCCCATCCTAAATGTCTAGAGGCTCACATCTAGTCGCCACATACTAGAATAGCGTTAAAAACGTATTCCGCAAACAGGAAATCGGTGAAAATCGGTAACCAAGATGCAAAAAATAAATAAATAATAAAATAAATATATCGAAAAAAAATCTACTTTTTTTTTTCGATATCGATATTTTGCGATATTAATAAATGTTATGAATATCGACTTCGATTATCGCCACTTTTCGATAATCGGTCGATCCCTAGTTTAGAGTGTGTGGCGTGTGTACCATAGACTGTAAAAAATATGGACAGTGGGAAGCCATTGGTCTATGCTGTGAAAATGCTTTTTTTTGGGGTAAAGGTGCCGCCATCATTGTAGAAATAAACTTTCATTGGTAGAAATAGTACCATCTCGAATGCTATTGGCTGCCAACGGTCATGTGCAACAGCAGGGATACTTGGGAGAATGTGGTGTTGAGCTTGCCGTAAATAAAGCACACAAAGAAGAATCATCACAAGCCTATGATCACAAGTCCCTCCTATAGCATACCCGGCTTTAACATCAATTATAACATAAATTGGACCATATTTTCACAAAACGCATATCATGGTGATTGAAACGAGGCTTTAAACTAGCGACAGGAACCATAAAGTCTTTATGACAACTGACAATGTTTATTAAGGTAAGAAAATCAAATGTAAAAGTTAGGGGGAAATGAATGGAATCCTATGGAGAACATGTTGCTTCTGGTACCAGAACAGCGCAACTAGCAGCCAATCACAGGAACTTTCAGTTCCGTGTTCATTTTAAATCCGGACAACTGGCTCCCTGGTGTGTACGTGTGTGTGTGTGTGTGTGTGTGTGTGTGTGTGTGTGTGTGTGTCACTATGACGTTATGATGACAGCATCACCCAGTGCAAGGGTTAAGACAGAGAAATACCCCTTCACCCAAACCATCTTGTACCGAGTAGTATTATGCTGCGTGACTCAATATTACAAAAATGGGCTGATGATGATTTTTGCCATTTTGCCATTATAGATACTCATGTGTTACGAGGTACTCTTATGGCTGGTCTCCTATATACCGAATCATCATGACATCACACAACCAAAAACGTATTTACGGTTAGTTAACGCTGCCAACGTTGTATTGAAGCAGTATTATTCATTAAACTTATTTCTGGAGGACCAGACACTTATGATATATTGTTATTGACCATAAGAATATATTATTCTGTTATAAATATCCGCAGGTTAACAAACTAGACATAGCAAATGTTCGGAACACTTTTTGTATTGTGAAAACGTCCATAGACTACCCGGAAATACACATTTACAAAATATTACAAATGCTTACAAATATTCAAACATGCTATACTGATAGATGAATCCTATGATAGATGAATGATCTAGAGAAAATACAACCAATAAATGCTTAAAATCAAACCATAATGCTGCTCAATCACTGGAATATACGTATGACTGTTTAAAATAGTTTTTATTAATTTTAGCTTGGAAGTCTACAGTATGTACCTACAATACATACTTGTACAAGTGTTTGTTGGAACAGAGTAGCCAAGCCTGAAGCCAACTAAAGATAAACTCAGATAACACTAATATCTTGATAATCATCCTCATCATCAACACAGGATAAATATCAGAAATTAAAACGGTCAAAACGGATTTGACTGAGTTGAGGGATTTTTCCTAGGAGGGCCTGGGAAGTAAATGAGCCAAGTGTCCTCGTATTCAGAGTCATCCGATCACGTTCAAAACAACCACACAGGTGGACTGAAGCTGGTTTGAGTCCCATGAGGTGAGCCCGAGTGAGGCGTAAGCCAAGCAGGTGCCCGACTAATGCAGTGTGATGATCAGTGGTCAGCGCCAATCCAATCAGCAAATCAGTAATAGTCCAATTCAAAATTGCACATGACAACGAGTCAACATGGTCCTACGTCATGAAACTTTTTTTTTTTCAGAAACGTTGACATTCCTGTATCCGTGGTTTGCAGACACACAAAATGCCAAGACACACCAAATCCAATCACGTTCAAATGCAATCACGTTCAAATGAAAAGGAACGTGATTGGATGACACCAAACACATAGACACATGGCTCCTTAATTATTCATAAGTATTCCCCAAAATGTTTAATGTACCATACCGTATGATTTATTAATGATAGTGGGAGACTTTTGAAAAGCTGAATAGACACATGCACAAGCTTTTATTTTGGAATTTTGAAGCTGAAGGAGCCGTGGCTTTAGCGTATCAGATGAGAGGTTTGAGGCAAGACACAAGACGGGATGCTTCAGGACAGCCTTAAGCCTGATTCATATATAGTATTGCTAGTATGTTGTGCACTCAAAATAGCAGACCTGGTGGCGCCTGCTGGCCTACTGGTCCAGGCGCATACCACATAGGCTCTGATGCATGACAGCGTGTCACGGGTTCGAGTCCCGATCCCGACGACCTTTGCTGCGTGTCGCTCCCCATTTCCTGTCAGTCTACTGTCCTATCAATAAAGGCATAAAAGCCCAAAAAACAAATCTTGAAAAAAAACACACAAAAAAACAGATCTCACAAAGCGTTATGCTGCAATGCATTGTGAGCTTGTACATCGGTTACTTTTGACAAGCAACTGAGTATAACTCAGACTCCACCCGTCTCAAATAGACATCGTTTCTAAATCACACCTTCTGCCCTCGGTTACACACACACACACACACACACACACACACACACACACACACACACACACACACACACACACACACACACACACACACACACACACACACACACACACACACACACACACACACACACACACACACACACCGGATCCAGAGTGAATTGCTATGGTACATTAGTCAGCCTATTAGAATGCAATTGATGGATAACGGTATAGTATGAGGGAGAGTAACAGAAAGGGGAGAGAGCGAGAGAAAGAAAGAAAGAGAGCAAGAAAGGGAGAAAGCAAGAAAGCAGTAAAGAAAGAAAGAAAGAAAGAAAGAAAGAAAGAAAGAAAGAAAGAAAGAAAGAAAGAAAGAAACGAGAAAGATAGAGAGAGCGATATAGAGAGAAAGGAGAACAGTGTCCCGGGAGAGTGAGAGTTGGCATTCTCCATCATCTGCCCCCATCTCTCCTCCTCTCTCTCGGTCCATCTACTCTTCCTGGGTGTCAGGTACATGAAAGATGATTTGTCTCCTGACCCAAATAAACAGCAGTCTGGATACTCAGTGGACCCACGCGCACAGAGCAGAAATACAATTGGAGGGGGGTGCTTGGAGATGGGGGAGACATGGGAGGGGGGAAGGGGGGGTGACATGTGCCAGTTGTTCCATTTGTGGGCATCTTTGCTGGCTATTCATTTAATCTGGCGCGGCCATTTCTTCTTCCAGACTCAGACAGCTGGCTGGCTGGCACGTTGTACACCTGAGTCTCCAAGGGACTGAGACACAAATCTATGGATGAAGACAGGTACAGTAGGAGTCCTGTCTCTCTGTCTAGTCTGTTCCTGTGTCTGTCTGTCTGTCTCTCAGTCTGTCTGAAGACAGATTTATATGTCATCCTAAGACTGTATCCCGCAAGGAAAACAACTGATTTGCAAACAGTTTGACAAGTATGAAATTTGCCTCAAGTATCTGTATGAAGTCCCTATGCCTGTCTATCTATACATCTGTCCCTCCTCGGTCTGTCTACTTGTCTGTTTAGGTAGAGAGTGGGGAAAAACTGATTTGACTTGAAAGGAGGGAGAGAGAGAGAGAGAGAGAGAGAGAGAGAAAGAGAGAGAGGGAGGGAGAGAGAGAGAGAGAGAGAGAGAGAGAGAGAGAGAGAGAGAGAGAGAGAGAGAGAAACAAAACAAAACATTTAAGAGTGAGAGAGACGACAGGAGTGAGAGACAAGTTAGTACAAGATGGGGAGAGAGAAAGGAGAGAGAAGAGACAGATGAGAGAAACAAAGGGGAGAGAGGGGAGAAAGAGCAGGAGAAAAACAAAGAGCGGCAGAGAAGAGAGAGAGAGGGAAAGAGAGAGAGAGGGAGGGAGGGAGGGAGAGAGAGAGAGAAGCAAGTGGAGGAAATGGAAGAGAGACTGAGCTACAGTAACACCTCTGTCCTAGTGGGGCCAGGGCTGCTGTAAGCTGGATATTAAGACACAAATTGCATTCTGGCGGGTCACGCTGTGTCACAAGATATTAGATGCCTGCCGTGAGGAAACAACAATTCCCATCAGCCGGTGAGAAAATAATATTTTCATTTTCGGAGCCTTTATTGAATGGAAACTTTGGGGAATACGCCTTTATGGAGGCTGAGCAGCCCGCCTCCCATTCTACACCTAGGGAACAAAAGGTCGTAATCATGGCTGCATGTTGTCTTTGAGCTCCTGGATTACATTTTCACAGCCGAGAGGGAAAGCGCGTGTGTGTGTGTGTGTGTGTGTGTGTGTGTGTGTGTGTGTGTGTGTGTGTGTGTGTGTGTGTGTGTGTGTGTGTACAGTATGTGTGTGTATTTCTGTCACACAGAAATACAATACACGTCTCAGTGAGTGTGTCCCTTCTATTACCCTTCTGAATTACAGGGATATTGCATTAACACGCAAACCTGTGTAGCGTTACACGCCCGCACGTGTGTGTGTGTGTGTATGGTCATGCACAGTCCATTTTTGATGATGTCAAGGAACATATAGGAAGTACACGGAATCATAGGTACAGAGTTCTCACTATTCATACAATACTGTAGTATTTCTGTTCCAGACCCTAGATGTTTGAGCCTTCGTACCGCGCCCCGTGCCATACTATGGGCGCCTGCAGCGCAACAATGGTGGCAAACAGCACCTGACCTTCGCGGTAATTGACCAAAATATCGATGTAATGGCACGGGACTGATGGTGATTTATTAAAAGGAGCTCAGCGCTCCCAGGACCTGTGCCAGCCGCTCTGCGCGCACATCAACAGCCATTAGAACCTCCATCAATACTGAGGCAGCATTAAAAAAGGAACAGGGGGTCAGAGAGGGAGAGAGAGAGAGAGAGAGAGAGAGAGGGAGGCTGGGGGAGGCGCAGAGCACAATCTCCATAGCAAACAGCAGGGCCTCGTCTGAGTAACACATGGCGGACTAATAGAAAAGGAAGACGGAAGGAGAGAGAGAGAGAGAGAGAGAGAGAGAGAGAGAGACAAGAGGATGGTGAGAGATGGAAATCACAGAAAAAAAGCAAGAGGCAGAGAATATAAGAACAAGAGGAAGGAAAAATGAGACCCAGAGAGATACACAGCCCCCCCAACCCACCCACCAACCCCCAGACGAGCCTCAGGAGAGTTGGGCAGAGCCTAACAAGCACAGAGAGGCGAGAGCGCCCGCCCCGGCTCGCCTGCTCGCCATTACACAGTACCTGCACAAACACACATCATTAGGGAGCAGCTCCATCGGACTGCGCCGCCTGTTTGATGAAACAAACACGGGGGATAGGGTTTCCTACCGCTCTTAATGGCCACAGAGCTGTTTAAATGGCTTTCATCTCTGGCCAGAGCCCATGGATCACACATCCCACGGCTGACATTTCCATCGGCGCGAGAGCTAATTCAATCAAAGTCTGGAGTATTGGTTGTGTTGCGTTATGGTGGGGGGGGGGGGGGGGGGGGGGGGCAAGGCTGTGATATTATGAGATTAAAACCATTGCTGGGGCCATTTTAGAAAACAGGTGCATCCTCTGTGTGATTAAAGGCAGCTCTATATAATATTTCACTTAATTGTAACATGACTGGTAAAAACAGCCTGAACCACCGGAGGGGGGGGAAAGGTATCCAATTTACCTAGGTAAATTGGAACATTAGACTCAAATCTCATATTATAAAGCATTCAACACACTGCGTGCGTGTGTGGGGACTTTACTAGAAAACCAGAATCCCTTTTCAACACACTATACAATGTCTTTCACATCCCACTTGAACAAAAAGTCCTTGTCAGACCATGCATAGAGTGTCATGTTATGACTTAATACCAAGCTGAAGCTGATGTCAGTACTCTGCACACTAGAGTGCTTTCTGTGACTGCAGCCACTGTGTGTGCGTGAGTGCGTGCTTGGTTTCATACCTGGCAGAGGAGTTCCCCCAGGCTCCATGTTTGTCGGTGAGGATGTTGATGATCTTCTGGACGAGCTGCGTAGCGGTCACATGATCCCGGTACTTGGCAGCTCGGATCAGGTGGTCGCACATCTTCTCCTCGTCACGTTTCTCTGCTGCATACTGGGCACAGTGGGACTGGATGGAGGGAAGCACAAACACACTGTTATAGTCCATACTGGGCACAGTGGGACTAGATAGAGGGCACAAACACAGTGTTATAGTCCATACTGGGCACAGTGGGACTAGATAGAGGGCACAAACACACTGTTAGAGTCCATACTGGGCACAGTGGGTCTAGATAGAGGGCACAAACAGTGTTATAGTCCATACTGGGCACAGTGGGACTAGATAGAGGGCACAAACACAGTGTTATAGTCCATACTGGGCACGGTGGGACTAGATAGAGGGCACAAACACACTGTTAGAGTCCATACTGGGCACAGTGGGACTAGATAGAGGGCACAAACACAGTGTTATAATCCAGTGGTTCTAAAACTGTTTCAGTTCAAGGACCCCCAAATGTACAGTATGTATTTGGTAACGAAAAGATTTTTTTCCACAACCTTTTTAAAATAGCCAAGCTTAAATAGCCGAAGTACTGTATAGGGTTAAAGTTGATGATACATGAAATAATTTAGCTGGGGACCACCTCTAGGACCCTGCTTTGAGAACAATATCAACTGGAAATTTCACAGATAACAACATTGTCAAATGTGTGTTTGTTAAAATTGTACAGAAAGGCTGAACCCTGAATAGGCTACATTAAGCTTACCTAATTAACAGAGTAACAGTCTAGTAACTAAGCGGAAAGTATTGCCAATATGTACTATTATTGTAATTACTTACTAGTACGCTACACAACATTACAAAAGACTGTGCCAACAGAATAAATAATACAAATATACGATGATATGTAGCAAACAATTTTAACACTTTGGAATTTTTACATTGTCTTTTTAAAACAAATTAGTAAGGAGATTTTAACACTATAATTGTAAATCACTTTATATTGGCATTTTATTCATGGGAACAAGGTTATCATAATAAAGTCTAACCATAAAGGTTGTAATTGTTCAATAAACATTGCAGGCTTAGAGCAAACTTAAGGTAAGAACAACACATACACTCACAAGCATATACACAAACACACAGCCCCCCACCAGCACGCACGCACGCACGCACGCACGCACACACGCACACACGCACACACGCACACACGCACACACACACACACACACACACACACACACACACACACACCCCAACTGAATTCTATGTGGAGAAATTCTATCCAGAGTAGAAGCAAATGAAAAGCAGAGGGTCATTTTTGTCCTGTTGTCATAGTGATTAATAACACTGGACAACGTATTTACTAATGCCCTCCAGCAAGCCAAATCACACCCGCACCCACAATGCACAGGAAGGACATTTTTCTCTGTCGGAATTTGTTATCAGAAAGGGCCTTTGAACTTGGAGATGGTAAAAAATAAATAAAAAAGAGACCTTTAAAAAATAAAAAAGGAAAATATAAAAATAACCATAAAAGCAAAACATTTAAACCTTGCTTTGTTTTTGTATTGAATTTTGAGGACTGAGGATTTTATTTGTTTTTTAATTTTATTTTTAAAGCATGCCAACTAACTCAATATTCTATAGCCATTTCTTTTGCATGGTACAGCGAGCTATGCAGATAATCACGCTAGTTATGGCCCATTTATGTTTTCCTCTGCATGTTTTAAGCACAGCCTGTCAAGATAAAGGTTACAATATCAATAATAAAAACTCACAATTCAATTCTTAATGCCGCGTCGGTGGTATAATACTGGCCTTATCAAATTAACCTTAAGCCAACCTGCTGGGAAAAATGACCATACAGTAGCCATCACTTCAGAGACACCGGCCTGCTGTCCCAAAGTTACCAGTAAAAACCAGCAAAGTGCTTTATAATGGGCCCTCCTCAACCATTTCAGCAATGACTTTTCATATCTGACAGAAAATCTATAGGTATAAATCACATTAGCGGGGCTATTCTGCAGGCTATTGGGTCCTAATTATCAATCTATGTCTCTTTGTGGAGCATTAGAGAGGGCCTTGACCTTCCAGCAGGGTGACCTGAGAAACCAGCGAATACAAATGGGGCTATGGGAGAGGTGCTCTGCAGCGTTTTAGAAATGTTTTAAAACCGGGAAGAAAGAGTGTTATCTTTCCGAGGTTTGCGCACGCGAATCTCCAACCATAATATTTCAGTATGTGCATGTGGTTCCCCCTCAAACCAAGTGACACTGTATAAGGTAAGTGTGCGTGTGCTGTGTGTTTTCCGGTTGTCCATTCATTAATGTACATCTAGCTAACACAAAGGATGTTTCCATTTTACATGATATACTACAGTAAAATTTAGGTAAAAATACATTATATATACAGACACACATATACAGTAAGGGGTGTCATGATACACACATTTTATGATGCAATAAACAATATTGGGCTCACCATCTTTTTTTTTTTTTATAATGTAATTTCTTTTGTTTTTCAATTATTATATTTGCTGTGTTGGAATCTGACTGATCTGACTGATTATATAGCCTATATATACGTGTGTGTGTGTGTGTGTGTGTGTGTGTGTGTGTGTGTGTGTGTGTGTGTGTGTGTGTGTGTGTGTGTGTGTATTATATATATACACACACGGATAAATAATAAAATGAGATATTGGAGGGAATACGAGATTTCAGGCATTATTACGTGAACAAACATTTCACCACAGCGACCAGCTCTGTAGCGTTTCAAAGCCCCCTAAACAAACGCAACAGCAGACTCACTCCATGTCAGTCCATTTCCACTTGCTGCTGCAATCTGAGGCCAGCCTGTAAGTCTGCAGTCCTAATCAGCAGCTCTGGGTTCACAGTCATAACCATAAACAAACACTTCACCACCTGTGTGTCCTGCCTGCCCAAACACCCCCCAAAAAACCCTCCATGCCGTAATAGGCTGCTCTCATAGCTCAGGCCAACATTGGCTACAGGGAAGAAAAAGGCCAAGTTCGCAGACTCAACCGCTTAAAACAACAGTCCCGAGAAGGCTGGACGCGAAACTAGTGCCGCTAATACCTGGAGTGAGCTTTGGCTACAAAGTGGAAAAGACAAGTCACTGCTAATTAGGGAGGTCATTCCATGGACCTCGAGTCATAGATTACTGCTTGGGTTTACTTATTTTGGACCGCTTCTATGGGGCTTCAAATTCTACAGCTACAGATCGTACATTATACAGCTTAAACCTTTTCTCTGGTCGTGTACACTCACTATCTCCACTGTCAGAACTTTATTTAGGAGGATACTTAGCCACACACAGTAGATGTACAGATCAATCCCTTGTTACATTTAGGGTACCATGTGAAAATGTACATGTGTAAAAAACAAAACAAAAAAACATCTTGAAAACTAGAAAAACACAGAGCCTGTTGCTATTGGCAACTGGAAGCCCACTCTGGGAGTTACCATGAAGTCATTATGTGTATTTTATTTGACATCAAAAAAGTTAAATCGTGTGTTCAAACACACCGCATCTAGTTGTGCCGTTTGATTGGTTGTGCCGAGTTTTAACATGGTTTCAAATCTGCTCTAATAGCCTACAACACATTTACCACCTAAACTCAGCCAGTTCATTAACATTTGGAACAACTTCATTTTGAACCTCAATCTGTTCCATCTTGCCATCCTAGCTCTCTATTCAGAACTTCCTCCACCAGCACCACCAGGGGTACAACGAGCAGGCAAGTGAGACCTTTATGACTTGCGACACTGTAATCATGGGCAGCACCTTCCATTACGTGGCCTGGCTGACAGGGTCGGGCGGCATGGGCGCCTGCCTCCCGCCAGAGGAGACAGCCCGCTGGAGACAGGATGATAATGGCTGGCATTAATCGAGTCAATTACACCGAGCCGTGTCTCCCACAATTCATCCACGACTCAAATAAATAACCGGGGATGTGTGTTGGAGTAAGGGGTGGATACAGGCAGTCCGCTGACTGAATACAAGACTTTGGGGTGCGCATAAACGGCAAGAATGTCACGCAGCGTTATGCAAGATGGCGACTCAAAGCCGAGCATATGGCCCGCAGCAGCGGGCCGTCAGCTATATATGCATATAGCTGACGTTAACAATGGACTCAGGGGTGTCGCACCAAATTCTGGGCCCTGTGTACAAAGATTCACTGTGGGGCCCCTGTGCTTTAACTCATTCTGTGCCAGATGCCAAAATGGCTCCAAGGTAGCTGTGCCGAGATTTTGTATGTTTTTCTTTACTATGCAATGAAAAAAAATGATTTTTTTTTTATAATTTTTTTCCCCACAGAAACAGACACAGTTGTTGTGATTCAGTGGCAAAAATAATTTTGTCAATCGGACAAATGGTTCCAGAGATAGAGCTGTTTGAATGAAAAAAAGTGTCCATCCATATAGAATGGACACACATGAACACACATTTTCTCAATCAGCTAAACGAGGGAGCGAACACACAAACAGAGAAAAGCATCTCTCTGATCTCAGGTCATTTTGACATCTTTAAAAAAAAAAAAAAAAAATTCTATGTAAAAAACACAAAAACCGTCATAAGCCGTCATTGGCACACTACACAGGGCTATTGGAAAAAAAAACGTCATAAGCCGTCATTGGCACAGAATGAGTTAACTATTGAAAAATAGCAGATATACAAGCTCACATTTGAATATTTCAAATCCTAAGGTTTTTTTGAAAACACCTATGTTTCTATGTCAGTGTTGCTCAAACATTTTCATGTCAAGGACCCCCAAAATGATATGTATTTGGCCATAGACACCCCCCCCCCCCCCCCAACCACCCTTGTGACGCCCCTGGCTGACGTTAACAATGGACTGAACCGCTATCAGTGTCACACGGTCATGTTGTTACCATGATGATCCCACCGACAGGAAGCAAACAGGAAGCAAACAGAGAGTGATGTAATAACAGAATAACGTCAGCCCCCGTTTAAACACTCAAGACGATCGTCACAGAAGATCAGTGACTCCTCTCTCATGTTATTACCATGCATGCAACAGACAAGAAGAACAGTTGAATGTTGTGATGTAGAGCCAACATAGTAATGTCAGCTGGATATAATTGCTCATATCAAGTTTTCAAGTCATTTTCACGACAAAGTAAAGCAATTTAATAATACACACTTGTGTTGTTGCCATGCTGATTCTTGAGGGGAAGTAAACAGCGCTCCACGGTTGTGATGACGCAATAACGGAGATAATTATATTTATTATATTGTCTCTAAGCCGATTCTGAAATCACATTCAGCAAAGGTCAAGGGACCGTGTTTGATTATTTAATTTTCTGTAACAATGTTTCCTTAAAATCCATAATAATTTAAAATAAGATAAGAAGCGGCGTGCTCACTCCTCATGCATTGAAGGAAGCATGAGCTCAGTTCAGAGATCTCCCCAGGTTGGCAGAGGGAGAGCAGCGCCCAGGATTACAGCTTAGGCAATTGGCACTGGGTGAACAATTATCCTTAATAATGTTATCATTTTTGTACCATTGATGTATCATATTGGAATGAGAAGATAATATAATTTGCAGTTTACCATGAGAAACGTCAGAGCTTGTCCGCGTGTAGACGTGTACACGTACGTGTAGACGTGTATACGGTCTATGGGCAAACCCATAGACTGTAAAAATGTGTCATCATGATGTCATCATGCTCTGATGTCACTGTGATGTCAGGGGAACCACTCTACCAGAATGGGTTTGCCGCTCTGACATCACGCTCTGGCTTCACTGTGATGTCACACTAACAGAAACCCTTTTATGCCCATTATGGAGTTCCCTGATGTCATCAATATTAACCAGTAAGGCTCCCTAATCGGGAGATAAGCGACCGTAGGTCACTTATCTCCACAAATAGGGCAAAAATGTGTTTTGCCAAAATCTTCCTGATCCATGTTGATGACATGAGTGTAGACATACTGTGCAGTGATTTTCGTGATTTTAGGGCAAAATCTGTAGGAGCAGTGTCCAAAAATGTGTTTTTAAAATTCGGCCTGGAGGTGGCGCTATATGGGAGAGATTCATACTGTGTACCGATTTGCGTGATTTTAGGGCAAAAATTGTAGGAGCAGTGTCCAAAAATGTGTTTTGCAAGAATCGGCCTCATGGTGGCGCTAGAAGAGGGCCATGTGAGAAATGAGGGGTGGGGTCTCCGTGCCGGCAGCCGCAAGGCGGACGAATAGGTACCGGCCCCGGCTGTCCCGGTCGCTCCTAGCCGGAGTTACGGCATTTTATGTGAGCTGCAGTGTAGGGGGTCCTCCACTGGGGGCGCCACCACTTTTGCATCCGTTCTGTAGCACCAGGAGTGGGTGGTCCCCGGGAATTCCCCGTGAGCAGCCCCGTTGGGGTGGTCATTTGGTCAGTTTAGCACATTTGGTCATTTTTTACATCTGGGGGTCCCCCAGGGAACTGGGGGTCCCTGGAGCTCCGGGGGTCCTTGGAGGTTGTAGTTTGGCAGGTAAGGAACGTGTGTGCAAAATTTGGCATGGATCGGGGCAACGGTTGCGGAGATATGAGCAGGGCAAGAGTGTGACGTGTGAGGTGTGACAGACAGACTGACTGACGGACTGACTTACACTTTGTGCAGGGTTTGATAGTAAATGCGACCTACGGTCGCAATGATGCCCTGTTAGAAGATCCCTGTGATGCCAGGGGAACAAATCCCTTTTATGCCCATATATGGAGATATGGAGATCCTGTGATGCCAGGGGGAACAAATCCCTTTTATGCCCATATATGGAGATCCCCGATGTCCACATCCCTGATGTCCACATCCCTGATGTCCACATCACAGTGGCGCGACCTCGCCCTCAGGGGAACTTGCCGCTCTGACATCACGCTCTGGCTTCAATGCGATGTCACACTAACAGAATCCCTGTTATGCCCATATATGGAGATATGCCAGGGGAACAAATCCCTTTTATGCCCATATATGGAGATCCCTGATGTCCACATACCTGAGGTCCACATCACTGTGGCGCGACCTCGCCCTCTAGGGCGAGGTCGCTTGTCGCCCTGAGGCGTCTTACTAGTAATATAAGTAGCATATTTTTCCAGGTATTCCCTAAAGGATTAGTTCACCCAACAAATGACTTATTTTCCATCAATTTAACACCCCACGATACCTTGCCCTTTTTTTCTTTCTTTTGTCACATTCCTAAGCCAATAATTTGATGACTGGCAGAGTCTCCTGACCAATGAACTGGTCAAATTATTAGCTCAGGAATGTGACAAAACAAAACAATCTCCATAAATTCAAGGCTTCATGTGGTGTGTAATTGATAGAAAATATAGAATATAGAAAAATATAGAAAAGTCATTTTTGAATACAGCCTAATGCTTGTTTATTATGATTATTTTCAGATTTGAAATTATGTAGTAGTCATGTAAATACATTGTCAAATAAAGTAAGCAAATTTTTTCCCCCCATCATTAAACCACATTCTTCTGGCATGAATATATTCTATATTCAGTTGCCCCATTTATTTGCTTCAGCCCACTGACATAAACATACTGTACATAAACCCCCTTTTTTTGTTGCCTCATTTGGACAGTTCACTAAAAATTCACTTGACAAATTGGATGGAAACATGACTAGCGTCGACCGTAACTAAAGGCTGTTGTTGTTGTCAAGCTGAAGATGCCTGAGCTCCCTCCTCCTCCTCCTCTCCCTGTGTGAGTTGAGAGGGTTAACCAGTGTAATAGCCCGGAGAACGGAGGCTCATTACAACATATCAGTCCTGTGTTTATCAATTAGACTGACAGAGCCAGGGGCTGGCAGTGGTAGTAGCCTCTCTATGCCTACCTCTGACAACAAAACCCCGGGACTCAGGGTTCCAGTGGAGAACGGATAGACGGAAACAAAAGGCTGAGGAGAGATGTTATTAAAGTGCTTGATTTGCAATCTCTTGACATCGGTGGCACGACAGAGCTGCACGGCTCCCTCTCTCTCTCGCTGTCTCACTCCAGCCTACGCCGCTCCGCGGCACATCTCCAATTCCTCACGTTGGCCCGACAAGCGCTCCCGGAGGGTTTCATTTACAAACGGCACTGGAGAGACTGTCCAGAGGACGGCGAGACATCAGGCATGTCCTTGTCGTGTATCAGAGAATGCAAATACACGGCTACAAATAAGGAATTCCTTGTGGAACAGACACAGAACGGGGGCGTCTGGTGGGAGACACGGGGATGAGATGAGATGAAAAGGAAGATGGGATATTGGTGGGGGGGGTGAAGGAGGTCGCTAAACAAAAGGAGATGCTGAACCAGTCCAACCAATTGGTTTCAAAGAGATTCCCTCGCACTTGATCTCTTGCCCTCCCGAGTTTTCAAATTGCAACATAAAACGCCACCGGGGGAATTCAGACAATGGGCAGAGTGAAAGGCAGGAGGGAGGGAGAGAAAAATGAGGGCTTAAAAGTACAATGGCGAACAAAAGTCACCAAATGACAAAGCCTGACAGCCACTTCAATTCTGAAATGATGCCCCTGTCATGCTACGCTTGCCGAGTATTGATTCCCCCCCCCCCCCCCCCCCCCAACTCACTCTCTCTCTCTCTCTCTACTCCCCGAGTGCAGCAGGGGGACAAATAATCTAATCCAGGCTGAACTCGAGCTCCACTCGCTGGCATCAGCCCCACCTCGCCAGCGGCCATCAAGGCCCACGCAGGCGCAACACTTATCAAACTATCTCTCTCCCTCCTCAGGGGTGTCGCACCACATTCTGGGCCCTGGGTACAAGGATTCACTGCGTTATTTTGTGCTTTAAAGGAGTAGTTTATCCCCATAATGACCTTTTTTTCCTATTGATTACTCACGCCATGGAGACTTGATTTCAATAATATTTTTGTGTTTTTGTTGCATTCCTAAGACAATAATTTGATAACAATAAATGTACCCCCATTGATTCCCCCATTGAAATGCATTTGGGTCCCCATCCGGAATCAATGGGGGTAAATTTACTATAATACATTGTTTTTGTCTTGCGACAAATACAAAAAATATTATTGAATGCCATGGCGTGAGTAATCAATACGAAAAAAAAAAAAAATTAAAACCCGTGTTTCTATGTCAGTGGTGCTCAAACTTTTTCATGTGAAGGACCCCCAAAATGATATGTATTTGGCCACGGACCTCCCTCTCAAAATATTTAGTTCCAGGGACGCCCCCAGAAGCAAAATTTGAGTTACAAATGTTCGCTTAAAAAAATACATACATTCAAAGACTTGCACGCATTTTCACGACTTTTCAAAAATAGCAGATCTACAAGCTCACAGCGCGGCACTCTGTGCCGCGCTGTGAGCTTGTATATCTGCTATTTTTCAATAGCTAAAGTATAAAATAATTAAGGCCCCTCCACCTTGGGCCCTAGTAACTCAGTCCCACTTTCCCCCCCCTTGTGACACCCCTGTCTCCCCTCTTCCCCTCCTACTGTCTGTGACTGCTCAGTAATGGACTGGTCACAAAGCTGGGTTGGCAGCCTCTTCATCTCTCCTACCCAGAAGCCTCTCCTCTCCTCTCTCACTAGCCTGCGTCCTTCTCTCCGCACCACCATCAGTCTGGCATTGTTTGCCACCGCCTTGCGCTGCGACTCGATTTCCGCGTCAAGGTCACGGCCGCTTGAAAAATCGTATGCGTTAAGACTGTCGTCTGGAGGTGAAAAATAGTCAAATGAAGGAAGGACGCGACCCAGATGACAAATGCACGTCCTCTGCATGTGGCCGCTGTCTCTCTCTCTGCGACATTATGAATACGCGCAGACAGGAGCGCCAATCTCAAGGGTGAACACACTGGAGGAACGTCTACAAACAGAAATAGATTGGACATTCACCGCAGAGGCTGAATATACTCCTCAGTGAAATGTGGCTAAAACAGCAGATTTAATGCAATCGAGTAACCAGGTGTTGTTGGTGAGCAACACTCAACACTATAAGAAAGGAAACGCTTATTGCAACATTCATAAGGCAAGAGAAGAAAGTACCACACAGACAGCAGTAACCAAACAGACAACAAATGACAGTGCCTGACAGCCACAGGCAGGGAAAACAAATTTACTGCAACACACAAACTGTGATTTCACATACGTAATTAAAGAGTAGGGAGGAGGAATCAAGGGCCTACAGAAATAACAAATTCAGTGCCATGATCACACGCTCATCTCTGATGGCTCAAGAAGCAAAAACAACGCTTTCACACAACAGACCGACAGCATACAGCTTGAGTCAGGGAACAGAAACCATGTTAGGGGCATGTCCAATTTCCAAGTTGTTTCCAATGTTCGTTATCCCAATGAACCATCCCAACACATTTCTGTATTGCCACTACTATTTTACCTACTGGCTCACCTGCCAGTGGGTTCATATTGCCACTGACAGGTGCCACCATAGCCCAGAGTTGGTAGTGTACCAACAATGGTTGCCCTGCTCGTCCGGCTTTTCCTCCGGAAATTGTGCTGGTATGCAGATGCAGATGCTTGGCCAAGACGGATGCACTCAAACACCTAGACACCGTGGTGGTGGACATGTGCCAACGGAGCACCCTGATCCAATTGAGTTATTGTTCAGTCACAAGCTCTAGAACAGGGGTCTTCAACAGGGGGTCCTCGGAGTTACTACAGGGGGTCCTCCAAATCTTTGTGTGATAGAAACACTGTGAGGCGTTGAGAGCATGTAGATGAATCCAACATACACTGATGACAGTGCCGTCAAATTAATTAAACAATATGGAATCAATGAACAGGTTGTGGGGGTCCCTGCTTCATCTCTCTCTCTCTCAACTAAGGGGTCCTTGGACTGAAAGACCCCTGCTCTAAAAAAAAATGTACAACTCAGACTTAACCACCTTCAAACTGGCATCCTTTTTGTGCATGCCATTACAGGTGAACTTTGTCAAAATGTTAACGTTATTTTTTCTTTAGCATATCTACACAATGCATTGCGATGTGTCATGAGCTTGTAGATCTACAATTTTCACTACTTTTGTGTGACACTGTCATATGACAAAGTATAAACTAGGGCACCAATTTCTGGGAGGGAAAAAAGAAAAAAGAAAAGAAAACATGAAATATGGCGATACAAGGCCCAACAGCGACAATCAGCACATCCCCACAATTCTTCATACAGCCGGTGCTGGACCAAAACAACCTTTTGCGCAGACCCGATGAAGCCCTTCCTAGGTGGAACGCTGATTGTTTGATTAATAAAGCACAGGACATCATTATACTGTGTTTGGACGGAGTGGACACGGACACCACCTTTCTCCACGAGGAGGAAGGTCTTCCTCACAGCTCAGGGGTCAGCTGGTCACACAGAATGATGAGAGCGGTGTTTGGAGGTACCAGGGGACTTCATTACACTGACAAGACAGTGGGAAGCTGAGGGATACCCTCTCCCCTTCACCATGCTCTCCACCTCCCCTCAGCTTCTACCAGGAGTCCTTCTCTCCAAATATATAGATTTCAGACACTCCTGCTTCAGTGACCATATATTTTGAGCTGGGGTGATAGTGCATGCACAAATCCACTCTAGCCCAGGTGCTGGACAAACGGCAATACAAGAGAAGGATAGAGTCCGCAACACTGGTAATACTAAGCTCTGTTTTATTGCTTCAACGTTTTCGATCCATTTGGATCTTCTTCAGGAATACAATATATTTTGAGCTCCAATGGAAATATATTAAACACTTTTATATACTATATTGTTGTTTTTTTTCTCCAATGAATATACTGTTCAATGCGGAGATGATACGTTGTGTGTAGGGATGGGACGATAAGCGATATTATCGTTTATCGTGATAAAAAAACTCACTCACGATAATCGTATCGTGGAGATTTAATTTATCGTGATATCGTCCTCCGTCATGCACTGGGATCAATTCAACTTTTATTTGCTGAGCTGCATACCACTTAAACCCTCTATAATTGGTAAAAGGTACTTATAATATCGTACTTGATAGTCTTTTTTTCACTCTCTATCAAATGTTCCGCCCCAGGATAATGGACTTTGATTATCGCGATAATATCGTAAAACGCGATTTATTTTGTCACAATAATCGTGATATTACATTTTCATATCGTCCTATCCCTAGTTGTGTGTGTTGTTATGTCTACAGATGGAGGGATTGGGATGTGTGTCCAACCCACAGTGACGGCTATACATCACTGCAGCGACCGCTACATGACAGCTAGCTACAGCTGATGGCAGCCGTCACTCAAAGGGTTGTGAGTGACATGTTATAAATAGCATTCAGGGCTTTTGGTGTTCTCTGTGTGTGTGTGTGTGTGTGTGTGTGTGTGTGTGTGTGTGTGTGTGTGTGTGTGTGTGTGTGTGTGTGTGTGTGTGTGTGTGTGTGCGGGTGTGCGTGCGTGTGTGCGCACATGAGTCTAAGTTGTTGTGCATGTGTGCACAAATGCATGTGGAATGTCTGAATGTATTCCTGTCTGTGCACGTGCGTGCGTTTGAGAGCATATCTCTTTATAAGCCTTTGTTCTAGCGATCGTGTTGCCTCTCCCCGAGTCATTTAATCTTAAACAGCCTTTTGTGCAACAAAGACTTCTCCTCACAAACAGCAGCACTGATGCACTGATCCAGTGAACTCACTTCTCATCCATGCCCCTCTCCCCTCCCTCTCCCTCTCTCTCTCTTTGTGTTCCGAGATGCACGGGCTTTCTCTGCCGTTCACGACCAAAGCTACGACCATAAAACCTAATGAGCATCAGCTCAATGTTAATGTCATTAACTTGGGGGCGGGGGAGGAGGGGAAGGAGAGGATCACTTTACAGGCCCGGAGGAGGGGAGGAGGGAGGGGGAGAGAGAGAGAGGGGGAACAATGACGGCGGGCGCTAATTAGCCCGCTATCGTCTGGGCTTTCATGGCATCTCTCAGACAGTCAATTCAATTACTCCCATCTAAACAGGCACGCACCCAGCAAACAGGCTTTATGAAAAGAGAGCGAGAGGCATGAGAAAAGAGACGGGGTGGAAGCTAGGGATGGGACGATACGCGATATTATCGTTTATCGCGATAAAAAACACTCAAGATAATCGTATCGTGGAGATTTAATTTATCGTGATATTGTCCTCCGTCATGCACTGGGATCAATTCACCTTTTATTTGCTATTTGTTTATCACTTAAACACACTATAATTGATAAAATGTACTTATAATAATATACATACTTATTACTTGATACAGTCCTTTTTTCACTCTCTATCAAATGTCTTCGCCAAAAAATAGCAGATCTACAAGCTCACAACGCGTCGCGATGCGACACGTTGTGAGCTTGTAGATCGGCTATTTTTTTGGCAAATGTTCCACCCGGGATAATGGATTTTGATTATCGCGATAATATCGTAAATCGCTTTCTTTCTTTTGTCACAATAATCGTGATATGAAATTTTCATATCGTCCCATCCCTAGTGGAAGCAAGGCGGAGAGAAAGAGAGAGAGAGAGCAGAGAGGAAAAGAAATGACTGGGGTACAGTTATCTGCCCCCTCTCATCTGCCCTTATGCTCCAGAGCGCCACATTTCACCTCTAATGAACAGAACCATAAAAACACACCTTTCCATTTCTCTCTTTTTCCGTCCTCCTCTCTTCCTCCCACTCGCCCATCCTTTCTTCTTTTTTATCACCCTTCCCCTCTCCCTCCCCTATATCACTTTCTCCCTTCCTTTCCTTGCTTCACACACACACCAGCCTCCCCTCTGGCTCCGTCCCTCCCGCTCTCTCAGGGGCGTCAATTGGGTATGGCAGGGGTATGCAGCTGCCATACCCTGGGTCCAGGGGGGAAAATAAAAGTTGCTTTTAAATATAAATCCATGAATGTCTCTTTGTCTATCTGTGCTGGTTATTATGTTGTTAAATTACAGTAAAATAACTACAAATGCAAAATGTAACAAAATGGTCACTTTAACAAGGTATTATAATTATATTCTCCACACTTGTATTCTCCCCATCTTGACAAAATGGTATATTCCCAGGTTCCGCAGGTCAGCTGCACAGGTGCAATGCATTATTATTGTTAATTGTGGCACGTTTACTAACATGCCAAGTTTAGCTGCACTTGAACAACCGTTCCATGCTGCCATATCCACCCCAAGAAACCATGGAAAAATAGAATGTACTTCTTAAAATAAGTGTATCACGCCTGTTGCTAAGGTATGGCACATGACTGGTGTCTTCGCGCGTGTGCAAGACACCAGTCATGTTGCCATACCTTAGCTTTTTCTGAACTGACGCCACTGCGCTCTCTCTGTCCATCCTGTAAAGTGTGGTGGATCTGCAGATCTCCTGCACATTAAGGATCCTATTAGATAGAGAACCTCGGAAAGGTAATTGGATTTCCAGTCCTCCCAGTTATCTTCATCTGTGTTCTAACCCTGGGACCGCTGTAATAACTTACTCCCAGTGCCGCAGATAACTCAATT
Source organism: Nannobrachium achirus (assembly GCF_963921795.1). NCBI lineage: Eukaryota > Metazoa > Chordata > Actinopteri > Myctophiformes > Myctophidae > Nannobrachium > Nannobrachium achirus. Next base: position 51,571,246 of record NC_137812.1, read on the forward strand.
CTACCCCTCCCAGAGAGAGAGAGAGAGAGAGAGAGAGAGAGAGAGAGAGAGAGACAGAAGAGACTGAGAGGGAGGGACAGAGGGAGAGAAAGAAAAACAGACAGGTGGAAAAGGGACAAAAGGAAAACAGAGAGAGAGAGAGAGACAAACAAGATGAAAGAGAATGGAAGAGAGAAAGGAGAGATGCACGATGAGAGAGAGACAGACGGAGAGCATGTACGTTATCTACATCAAGGCACTCCTCTATCACTGCCGTCTCAAGGATATGAACTCTGACAGAGAGCCATCATAAATACGGTTTTATCTATTGAATAATTCACTCCTCTGATGCCCTGCTCGCCATTAACTTCCACCCTCTAAATAAAGGCTAGATGGTCAACATACTGTATAGCCCGATGAGACGGAGAGAAGGAGAGAGGAGGAAGACAGAGAGAGGAGAGACACACACAGAGAGATGGGATGGCAGTAGGATGCAGGTTCTGAAGTGATACTACTGTAGCTACCTGCAGGCTGACCTGCCTGCTCTGTGTACGTGTAACAGTAACTCATATCGTCACTGTCGGGCAGAAACCTCGTATCTCCAAGTTTCAGATTTGTACGTTTTTTGCTTCATCATACAAGGCCGTCGCACAGAAGTAGTGAAAACAGCTGATCTACAAGCACACAATGCAATGCAAGCACACGAGGCATTGTGTTCTCGTAGATCGGCTGTTTTCACTGGTTTAAATCGTTTTTACAATGATTCATGCAAAACGAACGGTTTTGGACTTATAGTCCAGTAAAAATAAAGCTGAGGTTGGAAAAAATTGTGTTATTTAGTTTTTCAACTGATTCTGACAGGAAATTAGGTCTACTAGCCAGGATAAAAAAAACTACCATAATCTGCTCACTGCAAATACCCACAGTGGCCAAATCAAGTTGGGCTCCCATCGACTTTCTATCCAGGAGGAAAATACCCAGAAAAAAGATCTGCTTTAAGTAGGATGTGAGGGGTCTAACTAGGGGTTTGTCATGATGCTGAATCCATTGCAAGCATTTGTTTTGCACAAAAAACATTCATTGGCCCCAGAAAACGCCCACAAAACTGATGAAAAGTGATGACTCATCACTTTTCATCACTAAACCATCATTTTCTGGGGCCATTTCTAGCCCAAGGAATGTTTTTTGAGCAAAACAAATGCTTGCAATGGATTCAGCATCATGACAAACCCCTAGTTAGACCCCTCACATCCTACTTAAAGCAGATTTTTTTCTGGGTATTTTCCTCCTGTATAGAAAGTCGATGGGAGCCCAACTTGATTTGGCCACTGTGGGTATTTGCAGTGAGCAGATTATGGTAGATTTTTTATCCTGGCTAGTAGACCTAATTTCCTGTCAGAATCAGTTGAGAAACTAAATAACACAATTTTTTCCAACCTGAGTGGATTTATTTCCTAGAATTACTAGACTATTACGAGGTTTCCACCCGACAACGACGATATATTTATGAATGTTTACTTGTACACAAACCGGCTGACCTGAAGTAGGGAAATAATATAAGATAGCTGAAAAACATATCAAATCCCCTCTGCCCCACCGCTACCCCACCCAGGGGGATGTTTCCCTGGCCTGTTATTTTTATTGTTGCAGTGCAAAATGAAACCGGTGTGGCTCGGGAGGGAGGCTCGGTCTAGAGCCCGCTGAATGGAGGCAAAAATCAATACAGCAATATCAGAGGCCCCCCCCCCCTGACTTATCAGCGGCTCACTTCTTTTCAGAGGTCACCGAGGAGCAACTACATTTAAGTGGCAAATTCAATCGTGAAACATAGTTTGGGCTGAGCCACAGTATGGGGGTATATCTGATCAAGGTCTGATTGGACAATTGGGAAGGGGGGAGGGAGGCTGCCACAATTGGCGCCGAATCGGTTTTCAGAAATAAAATAAATAAAAGTTACAGCTTTCAATTAGTTGCGTATTGTAGGAGAGGAGGGTTCAGAGGTCATGACACAGAGGTTTGGGCTGCATGACCGACACAAAGTCAATATGGGCTCATGCAGCTAATACCGCCACACTGGTCAAAATGTAAGGTTTTCAAACATGTGGAAAACGGCCACAAAACACAGAGAACAAGGGCTTTCCTGCAATTCTGTGGCCCGTTATATATGTCACAGTTAGATTCAGTTAGATTGAGAACAGGAGCGCTTGTTTTTGGGTACAACGTGGAGCAGGCGGTGCATCCTTCGGGGAACTAGGATTTGACTGAGGTTAGGGTTAGGGTTAGGTTTAGGCATAGTTTTACTGAGGTTAGGGGTAGGTTTAGGCATAGTTTTACTGAGGTTAGGGTTAGGTTTAGGCATAGTAGCATTCTCCAGGTTAGCATTCACCAGCTACCACTGAGACAAGGGCTTCTTCCACATCCAGGTGAACAAAAACAAGCGCTCATTTCCCAATCTAACTGGTTTCTCAAACTAACTGTAACATATACACTACAATCGCACAATTTGTACATAGTTTTGTATGAGAATTAAAGAGTGATTTATGTGTTCTGTAATGTCACTCTCCAAATAAAGTTTCTATAGTTTTTCTAATCAACTCAAATCAGTGATAGCGTCACATCATCTTAAGGTGATGTTATGTTGTTGCAGTAAGCCTGCCCACCAGCATGGAGTTTGTGGGTTAAAATCCAACGTGGTGTATCCGGCTTTGTCAAGCGTCTATACCAGGGGTCTTCAACGTTTTCAGGCCAAGGAGCCCTTAGTTGAGAGAGAGATGAAGCTGGGACCCCCACAACCTTTTCATAGATTCCATATAGTGTCATTGTTTGACAGCGCAATCATCAGTGTATTTTGGATTCATGTCAATTTGTGTTTTCAGATATTTAACCACTTGAACCGTCAATACTTAATAAACCTGACCTTTCACTCTGTACTTAGTCTGCTCTTTTTCCCCTCTAGCAGAAAATAGCCTATCTACAAGCTCACAACACCTCACAGCACGAGGCGTTGTGAGCTTGTAGATCTGCTATTTTTGGATAAAGTTCTCAGAATATGGACCCTAGCGTTCAAGTGGTTAATATAGAAAAGGAGAAAAAAAGGTTTCTATCATACAAAGATTTGGAGGACCCCCTGTAGTAACTCTGAGGACCCCCTGTTGAAGACCCCTGGTCTATACGAACACAATTGGTCTACAGGTGTTCTGGGGGAGGGAAGCCGATGGGGAGGGTGATATTGTCATTGCACGTATTCCTACGCGCTGGGGCGGCACCTGTCAGCAGGGAGTGTTGGGCGGGAGGTGTAGGACGAAGGAGGCTCAACGACCTCCCGGTTGTGGCTCCTCACTACAGCAGTGACAACACACATGTGTGTGGGGAGGAATGAATTGGCATAAGGACTAAATTGGGGAGGAAAAAGGGGGGTAAAAAGCCAAAGGTATATAAAAAATCACACCCGTGTGAAGTGGAGCTGTGTGTGTGTGTGTGTGTGTGTGTGTGTGTGTGTGTGTGTGTGTGTGTGTGGATCATGTGTACCGATTTTTGTGACATTTGAAGAAAATATGTAGGAAAAGGAGCAAAAAGTGTGTTTTGGAGAAAATTCAAGATGGCGGAAAATCTATCATGGCGCAAATGGGCGTGGCCTATATGGGGAGATGCGTCATGACCCAAGGAATCCAGGGAAAAAATATTTTTAATTTTCCGACCTACGGTTCAAGAGTTACAGGCCAAAACGTAAAGTGGGGTGTTATGGCGCCACCATGCGGCCAAATGACACAATTATTTTTTATTTAATCCTTGAAATCATTATGAACCTCCTCTCCAAGTCTTGAAACTCTAGCCCCTATGGTTTGCGAGAGACAAATAATTGAATGTGAGTTTTTGCGATTCCCATTATAAGTCAATGGGGAAAATTAATTCACTAATAAATTAATATCAATTAAACTATAGAACCTTTCTCTTAGAAAAGTAATAGCCCACGATTCCCGAGTAAGCCGGTCGATTTGACATATGGCGCGAGTGTGTGGTGGCAAAACTGTGGGACTAGTGGCGTGCCGAAGTTTAGGAAGTTCAGGCTACATACAGACACACACACAGACAGACAGACACACAGACCCACACGGCCACGTATAGGGAGCCTGTGCTTCACACAGCTCCAAAAATATTTCTTATTACTGAGTTCTTACAATAAACGGTCTTAAAAACTACATTCTTAAGTGGAATTAATTTCCCCATGATATTTTTGAAGTGAGCACACTGGCACCAAAAAGCATGGGCCGTCTTGTCCAGGATGTCTTTATAAAACAATGTACAGCAGAGCCCTGAGCCTGAAGAGGAGAAAGCAGCTGAACTACTAAATAATGGAGAAGTGGAAGCTTTGTCCTTGGTTTCCTAGGAAGCCTGTCAGCCGGCACTCTGTTACCAAACACATGTCAGAGAGCGTTCACATCCAGCTTCCTCTCCCGGCACAATGCACACAAACCCAATGCAGCTTATGTGTACAACTATGACCTGAATGCTATCAAATCAACCGCGCCCGTGGTTATCGTCTCTCGATGTGTGCGTGAACTTAATGAGAGGAGATCCATCTAGGTTGGAAGCGTACACATACAGAGAAAGACCCGCATGGTGGACACCATGCCAGGAAATATGGACAGAAGACTAGAGGAAAGGCAAATAGAGATGACGGACCCACATAAATCCACACCAATAAGCCCTTTTGCAAATCCCGCCCCATTCTGCCCTGTTACTATGATAGGACATTTGACCCTGGGCAGATTGTTTTTATAGTGGCAGTGAATGGGATTTTTTTTCCCTTCATAGCCTCATTACAGCTATATAAAGTACCAAAGGAAAAACATCTAGGTGATATTAATAAAAAGGGAAGACAAAGGTACAGTAGTTACATTGCAAAACAGGGGGTTTACCCGAAAATATATGTTTTAATTTGTTTAATCCCAGTGGGACAGAATCCTCTTTGCAGATTCTTTTATAGTGGTAGTGGATGGGATTTTTTTCCCCTTCATAGCCTCATTACAGCTATATAAAGTACCACAAAAAACACATCTACGTGATATTAATAAAAAGGGAAGAAAAAGGTACAGTAATTACATAGCAAAACAGTAGTTTTCCCCCCGAAAATAAATGTTTTAATTAGTTTAATCCTCTGGATCAGAAAGAGAATAGACCGCGCATTGCATCCTGGGTAGGAAGAGGACAGAACTATAATCCTAACCTCACATAATAGGCTGGCTTTTCGTAATTCTGCCCATTTAAAATATATGTACCCAATCGTGACTCTTAGACCATTGATATGGTCCATGTGAACTAGTTTGTTGAAGCTTATTCATTATGATGAGCGAGATCACGGCCGAGATCGCGGCCGTACCGGGCGATCGCCGTGTCGCGCACTGCGGACAGTTTTGAAAGCCACATTTAACATTCTCCACTGCACAAACTCCACCCCCGATAGCAAAAAGTGAATGTTTTTTTCTGGTTGGCCAGTCAGGGAGTCTCAGGGACCAATCAGAAGGCTGACAAACGGTCTATTAGATCGATTTGGGAAGTTGGGGACAGTTGATCTGGATGAGCCAGGACAAAGAGGCTCTGATGCTGGTGAGTCATGAGGTACAGCGATGAGAGATGAGGATATGGGAACAGACAGGTCACATGGCTTCAGGCTATAGCAGGAAATAAAGGCTTATTTCAGCTTGTCATGTATTGTGCATATATGACATACAGTATGTGTCATCTCTCAGCCGGCAATCCTGTTTCAGCCTAGCACAGCTGTGCATGGCGTAAAACAGTTTGGGACAGTAAAATCAGGTACACCCCCTTAGGGGGTCCTCAGAGGAGTTACTACAGGGGGTCCTCCAAATCTTTGTGTGATAGAAATGTTTTTTTCTCCTTTTTTACATTAACCACTTAAACCCTAGTGTCCATATTCTGAGAACTTTAGCCAAAAATAGCAGATCTACAAGCTCACAATGCCTCGCAGCGCGAGGCGTTGTGAGCTTGTAGGTCGGCTATTTTTGGCAAAGAGGTTTGGTGTAGAGGGGGAAAAAAGTAAAGAGTGAAAGGTCAAGTTGATTAAGTATTGACAGTTCACGGGGTTATCTGAAAACACAAATTGACATGAATCCAAAATACACTGATGATTGTGCTGTCAAACAATGAAACTATATGGAATCTCTGAAAAGGGTGTGGGGGTCCCTCGCTTCATCTCTCTCTCAACAAAGGGGTCCTTGGCCTGAAAACGTTGAAGACCCCTGGTATACACTATACACAGCAAGTCACACACCTTTGGACGCTTTTGGAATTTATTACCAAAAATGTTGAGCTTTTTCTTAAGTTGCTCCCTTACGTGAAATCCGCCGAATCACATATCTTGCATCTAAAACCAGACTACGCGGTGCTCTGCTGATGATGACGACTACAGGGCAACTAGTTTAGTCAGAGTGCAGCTTCTTTCTAAAAAAGAAAATGACTGACAGCCAGAGTGAGGCGGGGTACAGACCCAGGGTCAGGAGGCCCCGGGTGTTGCCAGTCAGGCGGACGTAAAAAGCAGACAACCCCAGAACGTGGGAGACTGTGAAACACGGCAACCTGAGGCCAGAACTACTGACATGTGAGCGCTCCATTCGCTCCCCGGCCCGTCCCTCTGATGGACTTTCAACACTTGCATGGGTCCCCGCCCCCCTTTTGCCCCGACTGTAAGAGAGACCCTTCCTTGAACCTTAAAGAAAGCAGAACATTTTACTGCTAAGCTGGGGGGGTTGGAGCAAGACGAGAGCCGGAGGAGGAGGAGGAGGAGAGACGCTGGGTTTGAACGCACAGTCGAGTCCTTCAGGACTGTCTGCAGCATTTAATGCTACAGGGTTCTGAGACAGGAGATGGAGAGAGGAAGGGAGAGGACAGGGGTTGAAGAGATGGAGGGATGAAAGAGAGAGGGATGTAGAGGTAGAGAGAGAGAGAGGGGAAGATCAGATGCCGTATTCCTGTCAGTGGCAAAATACACCCCCAGAGGGAATATAATGGACAGGGCCTCAGTAGAGGGGAGGAAATTATTTCTGTGAGAATGTGTATGTGTGTGTGTGTGTGTGTGTGTGTGTGTGTGTGTGTGTGTGTGTGTGTACACACACACACATACATGCAACGTTGCCCGTCTGTTTGTCTGTCTGTGGCAGGCAAGTCCATGTATGGACTGGACATGCATGTAGGGCTGTCACGATATGACATTTTACATGACGATTAATTGTCACTCAAATAATTGGCGATTAACGATTTAATTGTGTATTTGTCGTTGATAATTACATTTCTGTTTGACTTTTAGGCTTTGAAGTTGCATATGGTAGACATGGCACATAACCTAAATATACAAATACATTACTGACATATTTGACAACTTACTACTTAAAAAATAACATTGATAGTGGAAATAGCCGATCTACAAGCTCACAACGCGTTGCGATGCGATGCGTTGTGAGCTTGTAGATCTGCTATTTCCACTATTTCTGAAATTTTTCAACATTCACGATTATGACGATTATGACAAAATAATTGCGATAATGTAAAATGATCACGATTAGACGATTATGTAATAATTGTGACAGCCCTACATGCATGCATGTCAGTCCATACATGGACTGCCATGTCAACTCGGAATAACATTGTTCAGATTTGCAGTGACCCTTCCCTTGGAAGGGTCCCACAGCAAAAGTGCACTAATGCATGAGCTAGGTCATTGAATGAGCACAATTTCCGAACGTATTTGCTGATGCGTTCCCCACAGATCGAAATGCAGATCTGTGCACTTCACTCACAGAGTGAATTGAGCAAAGTGTTCCTAGTGAAACACTATAGCCAGTTGAGCAGTCTTTGTGAGTGAAGCTCCTGCCATCCGTGCCCTAATAATGAACCCTCTTTCATAGTCACTTAGGTCTTTTTCTCTTGCCATCTTGAGCTAATCGAGGTCAACTGGGCCTGCTCAGCCTTTTTATACATACCACAGGGCATATTAGGATGTTAACGGCTCAACTGTAGAACATCTGTATGGAAGAATCTGCATTTTGTTATGAGTGGAAACTCAATTATTCTCTCAGTTAATTTAAAGTCTTTTAGAGTTTACAAGTGTAAAGCAAGTTTTGAAAGTCAGAGTAAAAAGAACGTTTAAGGACGTACTGAGCCAAGTGGTGCATATACTGTGTGTGTGTGTGTGTGTGTGTGTGTGTGTGTGTGTGTGTGTGTGTGTGTGTGTGTGTGTGTGTGTGTGTGTGTGTGTGAGTGTGTGTGCGTGCGTGCGTGCGCAGCAGTGCAGAGCTGGGCAGGGGGCATTTTCAAGGGTGCCCGTAGGTCAGGATATCAAGTGTGGTGCTGCGGCCGCACTTGAATGGTAAGGTTTGTGTTGGGAGCCGCCAAGGGAAGCAGGGAGGGGGGGGTGAGGGGAGGAAAGAGGAGAGAAAGAGGGTGGGGGTGGGGGGGTGAGAGGTAGAGTCTGTGGCGAGACTGAGAGGCTCAAGAATAAATTAAAACTACACCATGTTTGGCTAACGATATGTGCCAAGCATGATCTCCAGGCTCAATCTACACCCATGTGTGTGACTGTGTATAGATGTGTGTGAGTCAGTGTATAAGTATACAAACATGTGCATGTGTGCATATATGCACATAAGGTATGTGAATGTGTATAGTGTAGCAAGTCCATCGTGTTCATGTATGTGCTTGTGTGAATTTGTGCTCATGCATCCATGTATATGTTTGTGCGTGCGTGTGCGTGCGTGAGGCTGTGTGCACGTGGGTGGATAAGTGTGAGATGTGAGCAGTGATGGAAAAAGCACTCAATTGTTTTACTTAAATAAAGGTATCAATACTGCAATATAGAAATAGTCTGTTATAATTAGAAGTGGAATTCAGGGGCGCCCGCTGGCCTGGTGGTCAAGGCGCATACCACATACTAGGCTATGATGCCTGCTGGCGTCGCCGGTTCGATTCCCGATCCGGACGACCTTTGCCGCATGTCATTCCCCATCTCTCTCCCCATTTCCTGTCAGTCTACTATCCTATCAAATAAAGGCATAAAAAGCCCAAAAACAAATCTTTAAAAAAAAAAAAAAAAAAGAAGTAGTGGAATTCAGCATGTACTTGAGTAAAAGTATGAAAGTGTTGACATCAAAATATACTTTGAAAATAACAGATCTACAAGCTCACAACACGACACGTTGTGAGATTGTAGATCAGCTATTTTCAAATAGCCAAGTATAAAATAGGGCTAAAGTGGTTTAATGTATCTTTTTTAATATAATCATTCATATCTGCAAAGTACAATATTCGGATCCGAGATGTAGTGGAAACTACTGAGAACTGGAAATAGTCTGAAAATACCTCAAAATCGTACTTAAGTACAGTACTTAAGTAAATCTACCCAGTTACATTACACCACTGGATGTGAGAAAGCGAGTGTGTCATTATTACCATGCAGCAGAGTGTTGTGTTTGAAGAGTAAACATTTATTCTGTGGGTTCGCAGTGACAGAGCAGGAAGCTGAACGGACAGGGCTAAGCTAGCCAATGGGTCAACGAGCTGGGCTACCTCTCAGCTGTTTTAACTCTCAAATACCTGGAACGCGCCCGAGTCGTGTTAGATTTTAACTACTTTAACCATTATTGTATGCTTTAACCTTAGAAAAATAGCAGATATACAAGCTCACAGCGCGGCACCGAGTTTTGAAAAATCTTGAAAATGTGTGCAAGTCTATGAATATCTTTGACCCCGATCTTTGACCCGACTTCTAAATCCTTCCTCTAAATCAGTGGTTCTCAAACTTTTTCATGTCAAGCACCCCCAGAATTACAGGTATTTGGCCACGGACCCCCATCTCAACATATGTTGTTCCAGGGACTCCCCAGAAGCAAATATTTGAGTTACAAATGTTTGCTTTTAAGTAGATATATTCAAAGACTTGCAAAGAAAAATCATGATTTTTCAAAAATAGCAGATCTACAAGCTCGCAGCGCGGCACTCGGTGCCGCGCTGTGAGCTTGTAGATCTGCTATTTTTTAATGGTTAAAGCATCCACTAATCTTTGGCCTAAATGGGTTAATTAAATACGGCCTGACAGGGCACAAAAATATCAAGCTATCAACCTCTCCTATCAAAGCAGGCTTAATGCGATACGCCTAGAGCAACAAACACACTTTATTGTCCCAGTAGGACATGGCTGGAGCTCCCGTGGAGCTTACAGAAAGAAAGCGGGGAAAGGTAAATAAAGCAGCTTTTTCACGGTACAGGGGTGAGGAAAGAGCTCGCGACGCCTCATGTCACCGTTACATATTATACAATATATAACATTACTACTCAGGCTCCAATTAAAGCCGTTTTGTTTTTTTCTTGCACTGCTGTAATGTTTGCCATTGCAGACTCGTACTGTTATCTTACACTTCGGAAATCACATCAAGCACAGAGCTGCTTTAAACAGAACCTCATTTGTTTTGGTATTTATAAAAGCAACGTGATTTACTCAAGTGACGTGAAATGTGTGTCTGTGTTTCTGTAAGTCAAGGTACCGTACATCTGGGTGCTGGTCACTTTTAAATACTGTGCAATACAGTGTATGGACTGTATGAAGCATGCATTCATTTGAACATACAGTAAGCATATATGTTTTTGCATATTTTGGTGCTCTATGCAACAACGCATATCATTGATGTGCGTTCCGTAATACAGTGTTAATTTTAACTTGAGTGTACAAATGGAGACTCATGGGTACATTAGGTTACATTTGTTCGCACTCAAGAGTTAAGGGTCTATTTGCTTACATTTGTACACTCTCAGAGATAAAGCTACACAATGCAACTTATTTTTTGAGTGGTGTAAACACTCCCAATGCTTGACTAAGTGTGTAACTATGTATGAGTATGAGCTGCAATACCGCTGCGTGACCAAGTGGCGCTGTTGAGCAGCCGAGAGACACGCGCACACACACACAGGGTATCGCTTAATAAAATGAACTGCTACACACACACAGGCTACAGCTTAATGAAACAAACTACTCAAATACACCGCTCACTTCAAACTGGGTTTGATTTTTAAGTGAATACATTGTTATTTTAACCAATATGGATGGTACAGTATGTCTGTATGTGTACAATATGACATACAGTAACATTGTGATTGTATTTGGTCTCATCGCTAATGTACTCCAAAAAAGAGATCCTGTGTTCTGATAAGACCACTACTGGTTGACAAATGTCAAAATTCTATTTCCTGTGAGCAAGCAGGCATGTTCTATTAGCTCATCGGTAAAAAATAAATAAATAAAAAAGAGAGAGAGAGAGAGAGAGAGAGAGAGAGAGAGAGAGAGAGAGAGAGAGAGAGAGAAGAAAAAAGGAATCAGCACTTGTTTGGGGAACATGGGTTCGAATCCCGGGTATGACAAGAAAGTTACAGAGCACAGCTTTTAATGAACAGTGCAGCCATGTTGTGCCTGTGGTGGTACAGGCCAGGGTGTGGCTGTGTGGGTGTCTGCCCTCCGCAGCGTCTCAGTCTCACCTCAAACTCAGCATGTTTGTGTATGTCCTCAGCCCGCTGGCGGCTCAGGATGAACTCTGCCTCGTTAGCCACACGCACCAGGTGGTCCTTCATAGTGTGACTCAGCAATCTGAGAGAGAGAGGAGAGAGAGAGGAGAGAGAGGAGAGAGAGAGAGAGAGAGAGAGCGAGGGAGGGAGGGAGAGAGAGCGAGGCATGAATACACTGGAATAATGTGCATCCACTAATAACACAATTTACTGTGTGGCATAGAATGTATCTTTGCAGTACTGAACAGAATAAAACAATATATTGAACTATATGAAAAATGGTAAACTACATTTATCCACTGTTATATGTTATGTTAACGTTATGTTATCCTGCAGAGTGCTTCTGGAAGTCATACTGCATGTGATTGTGGCTGTTTGACTTTGACACATATTAATTAAATTAATACGTGGGCAATGTCTTATATAGAATAAAAGAAATAATGCACGCAAATAAAATACAAAACGCTGATGAAGGCTTTAGGCTGGAGGGTGCTCATCTCTTACTGCTGCTGTGCACCACAATAAATAAAAACAAGAAAAGGCTACACTTCTGAGAGCAAAATAATGTTTGGGTCAATGTCTTACTGTATATAGCCACTAGGTGAAAAGCGTGTGTACTGTATGCTTTCAAAGCATTTATTTAACAACACTACAAGATCCAGTAACTTGGTACAAAGGTCTGGCAGAACAGCCATGTAATAGCCATGAAACGACCAAATTGAAGCGTGCAAAATGAGCAGGAAATTAGATTTAGACACGGGAGCAGAGGAAGCCTTCGCTGGGGTGGAGGAGGTGCTAATTGATTTGTTAATGATATGCATCTGACAAGGAGGGGAGGACCCCGTCCATGTTGCTACATATGTAACTTGCCCCCTTTTATCTGTATTAATAAAACATGCTTGCACGCATGCGCGCGTGCGTGTGAGAAACGGGGAGACTACATGCATGCATGTTACGTGTGGGAGAGAGAGAGAGAGAGAGACTGGGTGAATGTCACTGGGAGACTATGCGTGTTTGACACACACACACAAACTGGTCAGAGAAACCACTACACGGCCCCTGAGGTCAGGCCTGCGCAAAGTGAAACAATAACAGGACAAGAGCAGTGGAGGAGGGGCCCCTGGTTGGGATGGTGTAGTGGGGGGGGTTAAGGGCCAGGGGCCGGGGATGAAACCCAAGCCTGCTGTTTCAGCACAGGGCAGCAGGGGAGCGGAGGTGCTGGGGCCTCCATAACCTCCTCTATATCCCCCCCCACCATCAATAACCCAGCCACTGGACCTCTTTATGATGCCCTGCTCTCAAACCCATATGGACATCCATACTGGTGGCGTGTACGCACGCACACACAAGTGCGCGCGCGCGCACACACACACACACACACACACACACACACACACACACACTGTCTTTACATGTGTCAGACATATGGTAGCTGTGTTGTTATTCAGTTCAACATGTGAGTGTAGTGTTATAAAATGTGTCTGAAAATATAATGACACCACCTTTATCATGTTAAATATGGTTATTTTGTAGTAGGTAATCATTTTATGACATAATATGACTATATGTTATTTGTCTCTGTATTGCTGTGACATGGATTACACCGTTCAGCAAAGTCATCTCAACAACTCAACCAATGGCATGTACAGTTCTACTCAAGAGTTATACACGTGTATTCCTGCATATCATTGAGCATGCGCGCACGCACGCACGCACGCACGCACGCACGCACGCACGCACGCTCCCACAAACACACTCACTCAGACATGTACACTAAACCACACCCATTTAAAGCAAGGGGCTGGTCGGGTAGTGTTTAAGGTTTCCATTGTAAATCCCCTCTCTAAGTCACTAATAATAGTGAGTTATAGCTGAATTAACCAGCCTCTTCAGTGGATTACAAACCCTGTCCTCCCCAAAGTAAACCGCAGAGTGGATCACTGGCCTCATTAGCATTAGCTGGGATTAGGCTGCACTAAAGCCAAAAGCCAGCGATCGATAATGTTAAGTGTGGCCCTGTAAGTGTAAAATGGAGGGTAGTTACAGTCTAAAGACAACAGCACGGTAGGAAAGGCAGAGAGAGCTCTGTTAGTAGAGAAGTCTGTTAGAGAGGAAGAGAGGAACGTGATAAACACCAACATGGATTTGAAAAAGCAAGAGGTCAAAACAGGCAATAAGCAGTAAGGTGAGAGACAAACGTCCAAATCAGGATGAAGGCTGAGCCGTCATTACAGTGATAGACAGAAGAACAGATAGATGGAAGACAGATAGAGACAGAGGGATGGAAGAACATGACAGAAAGACGAGAGGAAACAGTAGAGAGGGATGGGAGGACAAAGACATGGAGAGACACAATGACAAAAAGAAGAGAGGGATGATGGAGGACTGTGTGGCTTTGTGTGACATGAGGCCGAGATCCCGGACTCACAGGGGAGTCAGAGATCAAAATCCTTGTCAGCTAACTCTTCTCTCCCAGCCCCTCTACTATCCTCTCTCCTCTCCTCTCCCTTCTCTCCTGCTCTCCTCTCCCAACCCCTCTCCTCTCCTCTCCCTTCCTCTCTCCTCTTCTCCGTTCTCTCCTCCTCTCCCCTCCTCTCTCCTCTTCTTCGTTCTCTCCTCTCCCAACCCCTCAGGGATTATGGCGGGTATTGAACTGAGCCTTGAACTCAGGCTCCCCTTCATCCTCACTTCTCCCAGCAGGCTCCTCTTTCGTCTCACCATTGATTTTCTACTCTCCTGAACCTTCAATAGAGGGGCCCCGTCAGCGGTGCCTTGGGGACATTGATGGCCCAGAGGGCCACAGTGTGCTATTGATGACCACTCTGTGTGTGTACATTGGTAGAGGGAGGTTGACGGACAGGGATGCATTGAATGGCTGGACGGACGGATGGGAGGGTAATGAAGAGGTGTTGTTGGGGAAGAGATAGGAGAGGTGGACACTGTAGAATCAGTGGGATCAGTGGTAGGTCTCTGTGGAGGGTGGTGTTCAATAACCTACCTGCCCTCGTTTACCAGCTCAATAAAGGCCAGACCTGCGTTCTTCTGGATGGAGTTCTGCCACTCCTGTGAACAAACAAAGTGTCAGTGAGTACAGTGCAAAAGCAAGGACTAAATGGTAAAATGGTGCATTTACAGTATATAGCACCTTTATCCAAGGCGCTTTACAGAGATTGTGCATTACATTCACCCATGCACATTCAGACACCGATGGCAGAGCTCAACCATGCAAGGCACCAACCAACCTGCTCACTGGGAGCAACTAGGGGTTCAGCGTCTTGCTCAATGCTCAAGGACTCTTCGACACTAACTCTGGGGGAGCCCGGGATCGAACTGGGAACCCTCCATGTTCTAATTAATGATGGTTTCTCTAGCCCTGAGCCACTGCCGCCCGTCACAATAGTGAATTCAAATGGTGTATCATATCAACCACTAAAACCCTTTACTTGAGTTCCCCAGGGCTCTATATTAGGCATCCTCCTGTTTTCACTATAGAATACGTACCTTTGAAAAAATTGTCAATCTACAAGTTTACGTTGTGATGCATCGCTGAGCTTACAGACCAGCTATCTTTAGCAGAATGTTTTTTTTGCCACATTATGACATGGCCAGAATAGGTTTCAGGTTGTTAAGTGATGTATTTTGCCATTTTAGTGTGTCATATGGCCATAAATTGAACTAATTCTAACGATTGTAATCACAGAACTAGAGAGATGCAATTGGAAATTGCAAGTGTGGTTGCCATTGACTCTAATTAGCCAATCAGAGAGGGGGAAAAGGATGACATCACGATATCAAGGTATATATACGGGGAGATTGTGATGTCTGATTGGCTGAAGGGTTACATGAGATGATGAGTAAGAACGCCGATAACAATAGTGTGTTGCCCTGCGGGGCAACCACACTAATTAAGAAAGCATAGTGAAACAATGTTCACATAACAGAATTCCATTTATGGGCATAAAGGGACAAGGACAGACAGATACAGGAATCTCCATATAAAGTGACACAGGCAGGCAGACAGACAGACAGACAGACAGACAGACAGACATCATCTCCATATACGGGTATAAAAGGGACACACAGATGTGTACAATGGGTATTGCATAACTGGAGGGGCATGCGTTCCCAATCCTAACAGGCATCATTCCCAATGGGCACTGGCCTACAATCTATACATTTCTGTCTGTGTACTGTATCTGTCTCTTTGCTATACTCTACACTACAGTGTAACAAATATGAAGATGACTGACACTGACTGGCTTCCAACTAAGTACTCTGACAACAGTTACTGCACAAGTGTATACTTCCGGGCTGAACTGGGATATCAATTCGGCCCTGGCATCATGGCCCAGATTTGGCCACCACAACCAGCGCAAACCGAACATAGAAGATCTACAAGCCTACAACGCGTCGAGGCAGCAACGCTTTGTTATATACTGTTATATGGGTGGGACTCCGGGGCCACAGTAGCCTGTGATTGGGTTACTAGGTCGGCATTCAGATGATAGACAAGGTAGTGGGCCAATCATGGCATGTCTCTCTGCTCTGTGGGCCACTGCTACTGAAGAATTGTCCATCTCCAGTTTCTCCACTTAGTGGCCGCCCAGCCCAAAAATTACTTTTGGGCCCACTGGTCCACTAATGGTCTTCCCACTGGGCATATTAGTCCATGGGCCATACGAGATGTCGGTATCCGACATTTTTGAAAAGCTCTATATCTGTAGATTATATTTTGGTATGATAACCCTTTCTGAGACACAGCTAAATTGGTGTTATGAGCCGCTAGAGTTGGTGTCCCATTAACTTAATATACAGGGGGAAAAAGGCAAAAAAATAATCTGCTTTAAGTAGCATATGAGGGTTCAAACTAGGGGTTTTCCATGATTCTGAATCCATTGCAAGCATCTGTTTTGCACGAAAAACATTCCTTGGGCTAAAAACGGCCACACAAGACTATGGTTTAGTGAGGAAAAGTGATGAGTCATCACTTTTCCCACTTTTGTGGGGGCCATTTTAGCCCAAGGAATGTTTTTCGTGCAAAACAAATGCTTGCAATGGATTCAGCATCATGAAGAAACCCTAGTTTGACCCCTCATATGCTACTTAAAGCAGATTAATTTTTTGCTTTTTTCCCCACTGTATATTAAAACCCATTTAGTGCTCCAGACATGAACGGGTTAAATGTCCAGCGTGCCGCCCGCAGGCTCCCATACGCATCCATTGTCTTATTTTGAAGGCCAGAAGTCCATTGCGTAAACACTTCCATGTTGTCATGTCATGACGTCATTCACCGGAAGTGATCGTCATCAACATGCGGTTGTGTAATGGCGGATCGTTGCCTTTCAACATGTGTTTTATTAGCGAGAATCTAATGCCATCCTTGGCTTTAAAAGTGTTTGGAGAAAATGGACATTAAAGATGTGATTCCCCATCGGCCTCCATGTTATGGGATTACTATTTTGTGCATGTGGATCCGTGATGATGATGAATCGGCGAGGCCGATCGTGCCAGGACCTTCCGCCCGGCTACAGGGTAGGAGAACCGGCGTTACTCCATATACAGTACTTTTCGCGAGTATACTCGGGATCGGCACTCTAAATACTCGAGTATTTTTCACGAGTATTCTCGGGATTGGCTACAAATGAGTTAAGTTAATGGGACACCAACTCTAGCGGCTGATAACACCAATTTAGCTGGGTCTCAGAAAGGGTTATCATGCCGAAATATAATCTACAGATATAGAGCTTTTCAAAAATGCATGGTAACCTTTGCCACCTTTCGGATACCGACACCTTCTTATGGCCCATGGACTATATGGCCCGGTATGAAAGATGCCCTGTCAACCCCTGGTATACCTTAAGAAATTCTAAAGAGATAAAGTTACTTCTTTTGGCAAAGACTACACAGTAAATCCTTAGACCCTTAACCTCTTACAACCCGTCGCCTCTTGAAACGTTGTGAGCTTGTAGATCTGCTATTTCTCGCAGAATGTTTGCCTATTATGACATGCCCAGAAGGATGTGAGGGATCATATGGTTAACGCTGAGGATTTTACCGTGTACAAGCCCAACGCTGTAAGGGCAGAAGGTAAAGGAAAGAGTGTGGCGAGGAGGTGGACACATTTATCACCAGAGACGGCACTCATTTACCACGGCTCTCTCCGAGCGGCGTTATGGTTGGAGGTGTCAGTCTAAACAATTAAACAAAACCACAACCGAGCGTGACTTTAAATCCTCAACTACGACGGATGACAGAGGGACGGAGGGAAAGGGAAGAGAAGAAAAAAAAACTGGGAGGGAAGAGAGAAAGTCGGCGGTCATCGCCTCTCGTGTTCCGTTCAATATTTCAACACCTCCGACACGAGCGTCAAAAGAATAATAAAGCAACAAGGTCAGGAGGCCTGTCTGAACTTCACAGTACAGCTACTCCCACTCCTTCCTCTCAGGGGAGATGGGAGAAAAATGTCTTACAAACCTCAGGTTAAAAGACTTGAAGCACCGCTCTACTCGTCAAAAAAAAAAAGATTAAATAAAATCATTAATCACGTCTCGAGAGCGCAGCACTGCAGATTCATTCATATAATTCGCTGAAACCTCTGGAATATATTACATGTCTTCGTTGCAGTTGAAAAGACAAAATCTGGTGAAGTAAAACCTGTCTACATGGTTTAAGAGAGTAGAAGTACAAAACAAAAAAAAAGTGTAAAAACAAGTTGAACGGTTTAACAATCTGAAAATGTACCTGCATGCTTGCAATTTAGCTTGATAGCATGTATTTTGCTGTGTGTATGTCCATTTGAAAGGCTATAAGGGTGTGTGTGTGTGTGTGTGTGCGTGCGTGCGTGCGTGCGTGCGTGCGTGTTAGCATGCATATTTAACTCTGCTCTCATCACGCGTTGAAGCTGATAGGGGAAGTTGTGTTTATGTACAGAGTAGTCTTTCAGTAAACCCAGGGAGCCCGCAGGAGGGGAAATAGACTATCAGCGCCACAAAGAGGAAGGAAAGTTTCATTTACAAACACTCACAATACACATCCACAAGTGTTTGCGCCATGTTTGATGATTTTCAACTTCGTGTGCAGCTTTTACCCCTCAAAAACAGGACAAAGCGTAAAAAACACCCATCAGAACCAATCATACGCCAAGGCAACATAAACCACTCTCCCTGAAAGGCCTGTATACCGTCACTCCGTAACCAACTGTACTTTTCACGAGGGGAAAACAACAAACGACATCTTAGACCTTTTATTCAGAAGTGCTTTCTGTCCCGGCAGGCCATATTGGCATTGATGGTGTTTACAATACATTCAAACCCAGAGAGGGCCACAGAGGGAATAGCAGAGAGTCTGGGGTGGAGTGGAAACACTGTTTTGGAGCTGAGTGCTGGCAGAGTTGTTTTGTGGCTGAAGCTGGCTATAGGGCTTCAGGGAGGAAGTATGTGAGAGTCACCCCGGGGGCCTTCCAGTTGAAGGACATTTACCATGAGCAGCAGCTTGCTGTGGGAGGGATATACAAGACCAGAGCAGGCCAGACTGGGCCAAAACCTTAGACTAGCCAAGACCAGAACATGGAGCTGGTGTGAGTGCTGTCTGTTGTCTATGTACAGTACATGTACCGTAATAGTCAGCATGTGAGTCCTGTATTCACGAATAGTGATTTTTAGTATTCGAATTATTCGACCTCAAAGTATTCGAATAGTCGAATATTCGACAGGACTGGCCAAACTGTCAAATATTAAGTAAGCAAGAGGCGAACATTGTGAAAATAGCCGATCTACATGCTCACAACGGAGCATGTAGATCTGCTATTTTCACAATATTTATCTGTGGAACCGAGTCACATTAAATGTAATACCTACATCCTACAATTCCAAGTGCTTGTCAGGGTGAGGGTCCCCAGTGCAAATATGTTTATTTTGGGGGTCACAGCCTAAAAAGGTTTGAGAACCCCTGGTATAGAGCATTAACAAATTCATCCACCAGGGGATGACTTCCTATCTAAGCCAAGCTTTATAAACTATATATTTTTTAAAGAGAAAACAATAAAAAAATGAATATTCGACTTCGGTGAACAACGTCGAATAGTGACTTAGATATTCGAATATTCGGTGAATGCCCTACTGTATATACACAGTATGTCTGTGAACGTTGCCACTAATCTTGTCTGCATTTCTAAATGTTAAAATGTCTAATGTTCATTTCCACGGGGGTGATTGTCACAGTCTCGAATACCAAAGATATTTCCTTGTGAAGAACCTCATAGTTGACCTCATTCTCTCTCTCTCTGGAAAACTATGGTATACAAATTATGGAAAATTAAAAAGTATTTCCCTGGCGATTAAATGTTTTCCTGTAACTGTGAAAAGCATTTCATATAAACATTCTAATCTAAAACTAATAAATACGTCATTAAATCTACCAAGCACTGCTTCTGGCACACAAACCAAATAAAATAGGACCATTTGATTGTTTTCTTCTTCTTTGTCATGTTTTTAATTGCATCTGATGAGAAGAGGCAAGGGGGGGGGTCCCCTTGGCGTTTTCACCACCGTGGACAAAGGTAGCAGTGAGACTAATGGTGTCATTATGAGCTGAGAAATGGCATTCTAGTTGAATTAAGGAAGTAATGACCCTGATCAGGTGGGGCGGGGTGGGGACATATCCCGGTGACAAAGAGGGGGTCTCTGATAGAATATTGGATTTTTGGTCTGTGGTCTGCCCTGGTCAAAGTGTTACGGCTTTTATGGCGGCGATAGAGGCCATGACCGCAGAACTCCTGATGAGAGGATACAAGCAGCCATTTGTGACCTGTCACCTTTAACCTGACCTCGCGCTATAGATGATAGGGTCCGCAAGAACACCGCGTTGTCCTGCTGATCCCCATCGGAAAAAAAACCTTGTCGACATGCGGGGGGGATCTGCCACCGCTCAATGGGAGGTACTGTACGGGGAAATTTAACGGGTTTCGCTGGGGAATCGTTTGCTCGGAGCAAAGCGTTTGTGTTTGTTTGCGTTTACATGTATCTGTAGTACCACTGTATAACAAACGTATAAAGTGGATATCTAAATAAACACACGTGCATTCATGTGTGTCTGTGTATGTGTCTCTTTCTGTCCGAATTCTATGTTTATGTGCCTGTATGCGTGTCTAGATGTTTGTGTGTGTGTGTGTGTGTGTGTGTGTACGCGTGCGTGTGTGCGTGCGTGCGTTCCGACCTGCTGGTGGAAATGCCAGCCTCAATGTGAAGTCAATAAGCCAGCTCTTTGTTTGGTCTGTCCTCCACGATGACGCTGGCACTGAGTCTAAACACACATGCCATGCACTTCCGTCATTATAGCTGATTATCCATAATCAACTTCTAAATATACCACTACCACCGTTGACGAAACACAGGCCTGCCCGGCACAAGAAAAAAAACTGCTTTTCAAAACTCTGCACTCACCACAACGAGAGAGAGAGGAGGGTCACCCAAACGCAGAAAACAGAGAGGCCATGGCTTGCCCAAATAAATAAATAAGTCGATTGTGCTCTATGCTGCCATCAGTCATAATCACAACTATTTGTTTGTTTTGAAAGGGTCTGGGGAAATTGAACTTTAGATGAGACAACAAGAATATAAATCCTCATGAGCGTGTGGCGAGCGTGGCACGGCTAACATTCAGAGTCGGGAATGAAAAAGGGCCTGCATGGGAGCTATAATTGAAGCCCCCCTCCTTCTACGCAGAGCGAAAGAAGCCCATGTATACATCTCCAAAAACTACTGTATTCCTTTGATCAGGATTGAATTCAGTTAGGGGGTGACATTTAGTGAGACGGAGGAGAGAAACGTACGGTACGGGTTTTCCCATCTGTGCTCAACATGTTTGATATTTGATGAATTACACAAGATAAAAACCTTTCTGTCAAGTGTCCACGATTTAAAAAATGACCATTTACATCTCAGTAAGAAGTGGTGAGATATTTTGACGTTTGGAAATAAACATTAGTGCGTTGATAAGCGGAGGAAAGACAGACAGGGAAGTGGTTTATTGTAGTTATGGGACCTGCGTGTTTATGGACAGGGGATTCTGTTCATTTCTCTATCAACTCGGACTTTTTTGTCTTCCACATACAGATAATTATCACATCAAAGACAAAAGACAAATTAATTTGTGGTGTAATCCATCCGACATGCTAACAATCAATCATAATTTAGACGTATCCTTATGGTTGATTGATGAGTAGGTTGACTGGTTTCATTTCCTTTCTCATGCCTTGCTGTGTGTTGCGCGTACAGGAATCATTTAACACTTGTGCATGCGTTAACACTCAGCAATCGGCTAGTGTGTGTGCACAGACGCTGCCCGGTTTAACAAAAACATACATGTGAAAGACTCTGTGTTTGTGTGATCAAATTTGCACCTAAAGGAACATTTCCGGGAAGACCAAATATTTACGCTGCAGGGTCACCCAACGACCTCTCAGATTCACAACAGTGTTATTGACCACAACTGGTTCTATATATTATATCTGGCAATTACATTTGGATCCTGTTCTTGCAAAGCTTATAATGCATTTATAGAGGGTTGAATTATATTTATGCAAGTGCTATATAAATATAGATTAGTGCTTTTTAAAATAATGCTGATAGTGATCATTATTATTCACTCTGCTAAAACAGTGGAAGAAAGTCATTAGGGGCCTGTTTTGCCATTCAGAATAATAATAATAATAATAATAATTCTTATTGTATGATGCTTGTGTTAGTTGCATTATAGCAGATAATCAATGTGCATTTGGTTATAGAGGGACATGCTGGAATGGACAAGATACAGTATATAATATAAAATCATATTAATAATCAACACCCCAGAAATGATTTCCTTCGTGGTGTGCAAGTCCATTTTGGGCAAAACACACACACACACACACACACACACACACACACACACACACACACACACACACACACACACACACACACACACACACACACACACACACACACACACACACACACACACACACACACACACACACACACAATATATATATATATATATATATATATATATATATATATATATATATATATATATATATATATATATATATATATATAATGCATTATAGTTTGCATGTGACAGTATATAGATTAATATATTTATGTATTCATTTATGTAACTTATAAAACGAGTCATTTACTGTGGGTCATTGCTCAGGTGCTCAAAGTGTTCCACCAGATCCTGTTTAAATTCCTAATCTACTGCAGATATATTTTTCCTTAATGACTTCTGGCTGTACTGCAGTAACTCCTAAACTTAAATTCTAAACTGGTTCTATGCACATCATGTTAAAAAGACTGTTGAATCGCTATGGCATAATTTGTTGTGTGATTTCCATGTGATGTGCACAGTACTGCACTTTAATCAAAGAGGGGTTGGGAAATACAAACATATGAAATGAATATAACATTTAAGAGTGAAAAAAGATGTATAACCTTTGTTTAATTTGGCCAACATGCTTCAAAGAAAGCATTATATTCATCAATCATTTTATTCAGTTACAGAATTGCAATGTATTATTACATCATTTGTTACCGACGTGCCCTCTTTAGGGTGTAGTTAAGGGAACTCAACAATGTTTTTCTTTTCCATTTTTTTGTGTGGAAAATGGTTGTTATTTAGTCCATCATCTCAGTCTGATGTTATGATGAATGAAGAACTCCATTAAAAATACTCAAACGTGTTGTGAAATATGCGATTTGGTTTTGGATGGCACAGAAGTCCAGTTCCTTGAAGAAAAATAAACCACCACGGTCCAACCACATTCTTTCTTAAAATAAATGCCTTGGGATTCTCAGGGAACTAATTTACAGGCATATATTTCTTGGTGTTTCTTTTCTTTCCACCTTCACAGACCAGAGCATGATTCATATGCAGTGTGTTCTGTAGCGAAACAAAATGTCCTGAAAGTCCAGGAGAGTGACTAGTTTGAGAAATTGTGCACATTAGGCTCTGAGAAGACAGATGTTGACGATGGAACATCCCTGTTTCACTGAAGCTCAACACACACAAACGTTTCAGACACTGTGGTAATGATAAGTATCTATGCTCAAATTTAGACATTTTTAGATGACCCACCCTGTCACGGAACTAGCTATTAAGTGAAACACTTGTTTACTTCGGTAGGAAGAATATATTTTTGCAATATTATATTATATTGTTTTATTTTTACTATTACCATTATTATTATTAAATAGAGGGAAAAACATGCTTATTGTAAGTCGCTTTGGATTAAAAGCGTCTGCTAAATGCCTAAACTGTAAACATGAAAAAAATATATATTTGAATGAGGTTATACACCAACTTAAAAATGGTGCAATATCAAAAAATCCAATTCATTGGGATTTTAATTTGTACATTGACGTCATGTGTTGAAGCAGCAGGGCCTAATTTACTCTCTTAGATGAAAATGTGTAATATGCATCCGGATACAACTGTACGCATCGTACAACAAATCAAGGTACACTATCATTATCTTCACCCAACTAACATAAAACCTTATAAATTACATGTCTAGACAATGACAACATTGTGTGGTGCGCACAAGAAAATATTCTCTCTCTCTCGCTTTCCCTGCTGGAAGCAACTTCAGCGCCATAATATTCTGAAACGGGGTAAAGCGAAACATAAATTTCCAACCCCCAGAGCGCGGCTGAGAAGTCCGGAGCCCATTATGTCAGCGGGACGGCCAGGCAGAGAGTCAGACGACTACATTCCACAGCCTTATAACTTAGGGACCCGCCAGGTAAGAAAACACTGCAGCAAACGCCGCCTGTCAGTAGGAGAGGGCTTTGCCGGGGGAAATTCATTTATTTGAAACACGATTACGCCGTTTCGTTTTAAATAACCACCGATTCACGCTGCTTCGACACCCCTGCAACCCTGCTCACCAGGTTACTTGAAACTGGCTCACAGATTCAGAGGGAAAGGGGGGGGGGAAAAAGAAAAAGAAACGGTTGGGAGCCAAATTAAAAGCCTTTCAATGTTCTTAGGAGCCTCCGAACCCACCCAGTCCACCCCACTAACCCTTTTCTCTCAGCTAGCCTTCACTTCCTGTCAGGAAGAGTGCCCCCCAACCCCCACCACTTCTAGTTACATAGCCGGCATCGGCAGGGAGCCTGCAAAATTAAGTGCCAGTTGGTGTTACTATGTTTTGCCTGAGTCTCAATGGAGAGGTACCTTTCTAAAGAATGCAGATATCCTCCATGAGCAGGGTGAAAGGGAGGCGGTAGTGGACAGCGAAGGGAGGACCAGAGGAGTCAGGGAGCATTGGTAGTAACACTGAGCCGCGTGGCAGGGCAGTAAAATGGGGCACTGGTAGCAGAGCGCTGGGTGACGTGCAGTGGTGGAAAAATTATTCAAATGTTTTACTCAAGTAAAAGTATCAATACTGCAATGTAGAAATACTCTGTTACAAGTAAAAGTCCGGAATTCAAAATGTACTTGAGTAAAAGTATGAAAGTACCAAAAGGAAAAAGTACAAAATGTTTGAAAATAGCAGATCTACAAGCTCACAACGTGCTGCATCGCGACGCGTTGTGAGCTTGTAGATTGGCTATTTTCAAATAGCCAAGGTATAAAATAGGGCTAAAGTGTCGCGATGCGACGCGTTGTGAGCTTGTAGATCGGCTATTTTCAAATAGCCAAGGTATAAAATAGGGCTAAAGTGGTTAATGTGTGTTTTATAATATTATAATTTATATCTGCTAAGTAACTAGTAACTAAAGTTTTCAAATAAATGTAGCGGAGTAAAAGTACAATATTTGGATCCGAGATGTAGTGGAGTAGAAGAAAGTATTAGAAATTTGGAAATTGGAAATACTCAAGTAAAATACAAATACCTCAAAATTGTACTTAAGTACAGTACTTAAGTAAATGTACGTAGTTATTTTATACCACCACTGGGCGACATAGGAACGGGAGGAGGTACATTGCAAAAGTACTGAGCATTCGTTTAACACAGAGCGTGCAAAAATGTCCAAATTGACACTGGGGATTTCACAGTGTAGGAGAGGGAAGAACACAACACTTTGATTTGCACCGGTCTTGAACCTTGTGTGTGTTTGGCTACGCAGCAGGGCAGAGGGTCTGACTGCGAGGGGAGCGGCGGGGGAAAGTATTTTCTTGTCCCCCCTGGTTTTTAACCACATTCCTGGCCACTTCTCTCATGGTTCATACAATGCGATATGTCAAATGTGATATTTAAGTCCCAATTCAAAAATAAATAAAATATAAATAATATTTTTTTTTAAATAAAAAAAATAGCTGTTCTACAAGCTCGCATTTCCTCACGGTGCGTTGTGTGAGCTTGTAGATCTGCTAATAATTAGATGTTTGATTTGACAGTTTTTGGAAGAAAAAGGTTTTGAATCATTTTGAAAATGTTCACCTATAATGATATGCCCAAGATGAAAGTGGTTAAGAACGGACAAAAGCAGGTATAAATGTTTATAGCAGAGTCTTTCTAGGAGCACAATCTCAAATTCCACTGATCTCACCGACTAAATAACTCACTAACAATACACAGAATCAGAACATAAGCTAGGAATATAAACATGATATTTCACACTTTGAGAGAACCTGAACCTACCTTAATTAGAAATACCTAATATAAACATCAAAATAAAATAGCCAATGCTGCACCAATTGAGTGCACTCAATACCAATACAGTACCAAATACTAATATAGGCTATACACACTAATAACTTAAATACTAGGAAGTAAAGTTAAATCAAATACCTCACAGCAAAATTGCATTAACTCGAGCCGTAATAAGGTCTAATTCATATCATAAAACCTGGTTGTTTTTGAGAAGCCATTAAACCTCAGATGGTTTCCCAGAGTTCTTAGGTCACCATATTGATTCTGCGTGCGACCGTGTGCTCCTGGCCTGTTCCCTTGCCTGCGGGGGGTTAAACTCAGCGCCTCCTCCACTCGCTGGCACTAGCCAGGAGGTCACGAGGGGCCAGGGGTCAGGAGAAGGAGCCAAGTGCTCGGGGGAAGTCAATGTCTACCCATTGACTGGAGGAGAGGAGCTCCCCATCTGTTAAACAGGTTAACTCTGGATGGACGCATCCACTCTCTCTGTGTGACGGACCGCCAGCGACAACACTGGATTAGAGGCCTTATCACGGTTATTGAATGGCTGGTACAGGATTATCTGACGTCAATATTGTCGGCACTGGGAATGGACGACCAAATGTTGACATAATAAATTGAGTTGATGTCTTTAAGATGAACCAATTTCAAAATGGCATACCCATTTTGAGCATATCATCAAAATGTCAAAGATTTCAAATAAGCTCAGAACGTGTCGCACCATGACAACCCTAGAGTTGCAAACACCTGTTCAGTACAGAGATGATTGAATCATGATTTAAGAACGGAAAGCTGTAATCTCCAATTTATTCCACGCTTCTCTTTGGTAATGAGCATTAGTGTAATGTTACATCTTTCTACAATTCTTATATTGTTTCTCCACAGAGTAAACATGTTAAATAGAAAATTGAAGATTAATTCACGGGTTGCATTTGTAGTCCTACACCAGCCATGTTGAGGACCAACACAGGTGTTCTGATTGGCGTAGAACATTAGTTCTGTGCCAATCAGACAAATTGTAACACCTGTGTTGGTCCTCAACATGGCTGTTTAGGACTACAAATGCAACCCATGAATACGTGGCAAGAACAGGAAGTGGCATTTCCTAGTATTACTCAGTAGAATCATCAATTTATTTTTGAAACATCTGGAAATACTGTAAATTTCTTGCCTTGTTTTAGTTTTTTTACTGTGTGAGCAGTGCCTCTATTTGGACTCAGCTGTCATCAAACACACACACACACACACACACACACACACGCACACACGCACACACCTCGGGTCCCAGTTTCTCTTCTCCCACTCTGTGCGTACAGGATACATTTCTGATAAATGGCAGCAGGATGGATGAGCTGACAGAAGACCGTACAATAATGGCTGATCTACAGGACACAAATGCAGCTACTGCCTAGATTTATGTGACTCTGTGTGTGTGTGTGTGTGTGTGTGTGTGTGTGTGTGTGTGTGTGCGTGCGTGCGTGCGTGCGTGCGTGCGTGCGTGCGTGCGTGCGTGCGTATATACACGAGAGGCAGTGAGAGAGAGAGAGAGACAGAGTGTGTGTGAGTGTGTATCATGTACTGTCCACTCCGCAATGAAATTATCTCTCAGAGGTCTGACCGGGAGAGGGGGAAGGGAGGGTACTGTAGGAGAGATGGAGGGAAAGTAAGAAGAAGATAGTGAAGCGAGGGAAGACCAGTACGGTACGTTATTATTTATTCATATGATGCTTACACACACACACACACACACACACACACACACACACACACACACACACACAGAGGTAACACACAAACACACAAACACCAGCTGTAAATATCACAGAGAGAAAGGGGGGGGGGGGGGGGGTGAGAGAGAGAGAGAGAGAGGAGCGTCAATGTGAATTAAGGTCATGTGTTGTAGTAGTGCCAGGACTCTCAGATGATTATCATGCAATATGCAGGACAAGTCAGAAGTACTAGAACAGTGGTTCACAAACAGTGGGTCGGGACCCATTTATGGACTTTTTTAGGTTAAGACTCTAGTAATATACCCATTTTCTGTTCCTACACTAAAAAAAAAAGAAAAAAATACACACACACACACACACACACACACACACACACACACACACAGTATATATCTAGTAAGACGCCTCAGGGCGACAAGCGACTCCCGGAGAGATTCTCCGGGTCCGCCCATCTGCTCTGGGTATCTGACATCACTGTGATGTCACCTGTGATGTCACAGTGATGTGTCAGGGGAACCACAGTATCAAGCGTTACCCGTCCAAACAGATACGGTCAAGATGTGACGGTTCTGACAGTAAACTGCGACCTACGGTCGCACATAGAGTAAATATGTTTTAAATAATTGTATACATTTGAAAAACAAACAAATCTAAGAAACTTCATAAATTATAATTAATTCGTAGTGAAAATAGCCGATCTACAAGGTTGCAACGTGGCGCTAATCTCTCTTTCAGGTCTCGACCTGAAAGGTTTGGGAACCACTGCTGTACAGTAGAAGCAACCATCCTGCGGTTACCTGTGAGGAGAGACACTGCTTTCCTCTCATATCCTTTTACTACTCTAAAGACCCATTTATACTTTGTCCCTCTCCCCCAAAATTAGCCGATACAAAATCTTACAACGCGTCACAGATGCAACATGTTGGAAGCTTGTTGATCTTCTTTCACAGTTTGTCACACTATCATACAAGCATGAATTATTTATAACAGCATCTAACTGGGCGCCCACTGGCCTACTGGTCCAGGCGCATACCACATAGGCATTGCCACATAGGCATGGATGCCTGGCGGCATTGCCGGTTTGATTCCCGATCCGGACGACCTTTGCCACGTGTCACTCCCCATCTTTCCCCCATTTCCTGTCAGTCTACTGTCCTATCAATAAAGGCATATAAGCCCAAAAACAAATCTTAAACAAAATAAAAAAATAATAATAATAGTATTTTTACACCACACAAGACAGGCCAGCAGAGGATATGTTTGGCCACCGTGATGAAAATGGACTCCAGTCAACCCCATATTATGGACGCTCATGCAGGCATAATAGTGAATCCTAGCGACATTCGGGCAAGCGCTGCCCTACCTGCGTTCTCACTGGCTGAATGCAAGACTGAGAAAACATGGACACCGACATTTCTTTTCCAACAAATGCGACGGAGGCGGGCCGCCTCAAGCGACCTTGAGCCACGTGAGAGACCGGCGAGCGAGCTAAAGCGAGGGAGTCGCCGTGTCGAGCGTTGCGAAGGCCGCTTGAGCCGACTCAGCGCCGTCCGAGTTGTAAACCAGGGGGCCAGAATAGTAAATAATGTTTGGGGGTGAACTGTCACTCAAAGTGCCTCTGGCCAATCACAGTGCGTCTTTTCCGGGACTTGCCTGAACTTCATTATCACGCCTCATGCAGTGATACATACAGTAACTACTGGCAGAAGTATGATCATGTCTCAGACTTTACGTCCCTCATCACAGACTTGTTTTACATTAAATGTGCTTGAGGGTTGAGGGTTTTTAATGCGTGGCCCTGCAAGAATCTAGCAGTCTATAACAGGGTCTTGGGTGTAGATAAATGACTGCATACAATCTGTCTCAGAGCCCAACATTCGTAAATCCCTCACTACAATCCCTGTTTAACAGAGAAGCCACCACTTATCTCTACTTTACACAACAACATTTATTCGCCTTCTGTGACCTGGTCACACTCTACCTTGAACCCAAGCACGCAGCCTTTTGTCGGGTAGATCCAACACCATTGATAGCAGATAATCTCCCAACAGCCGTTCAATAACATCATCGATAAAAGCCTGTAATCCAATCACTGAGCATTATCATATGCCCCCAGTCAGTCACTGGTCAGAGGGAACCCTGCCAGTAATAAGCATAGTATACTGTATTAAACAGCACTCTGTTACTACCATCCTATCATTAATCCTCGCTTTGTGTATGCAGCAGTGTGTATGAGGATCAATAGAGTGGATCAGAGCGGGCTTCCCGCACCACCCCGACACTTAATATCTGATCAAAATGGCTCTTTAATTGGGAGCGTGGCGGTAGTTGTTTAGAAACGGGGCGCTATCAAATGGCTGTTTACCATCGGCTCCTCAATGGCCGCCTGATGTGGGGACCGATGCATCTTTCACAGGAGCCCTGATTAAAAACTCCTCTGTGGCCCCTAGCCTGCGGACCTCTGACCCCGCACACACTCCATCTCAACACAGTGCTGGAGAAATTAATTAAAAATGTTCACTGAGATGGTATCACATCGCAGAGAGAGAGACCGAGAGAGAGAGAGACAGAGAGAGAGAGAAAGGGGGCAGAGGGAGGAGGGGACATGAAGATCAATCAAAATCATCTCACGTCTCCACCCTCGGTTAGCGGTGCAGAAAGGTACAAGATGGCTGCAGCGGCACTTCCTGTGTGTGAGATCCCAGTGTTTCCTGTGCCAGAGGGCCTCGGCTAAGTTTACTAGGTACGGTCATCAATCACACACTCCGGTTTCACTCTCACTAACCCTCAAACACACACAGACGTTCATGCCGAACGAACACGCACAGGCACGTGCATAGACATGAAAGGGGGCTTGAGGAGCCCTCAAGACCATGAATGTAGTTTTTACAATGGTGAAGGAAATGCAACTGAAATACCTGAAATGAAATACATTCAAAAGAATTACCATTTCCAAACACTCCTGAACTTGAATGAGGCATCTTATGTTGAAAGAATTGCCCTCTCTGTGTAGAAATCCATGCTGTACGCCACATTGCCTTTTTTATGCTTAGTTTAGTGCGGTATCAAGTACTGAAAATAGCCAACCTCCAAGCTCACAATGCGTTGCAGGGTTGTGAGCTTGGAGGTCTGCTATTTTCAATATTTTTACCAAAAGGCCCTTTTAGATATTTCAGCCCCTGCCTCTCTAACATTCTCTGCACGTCCCTCACAGACATGCATGTTCCCCCCAGACATTCACACACAAATACACAATTATGCTTTGTAAACGAGCCCAGTGCGTTTCCTGGTGAAAGGTAGATCATATCAGGCCCTCCCCGCTCAACACAACAATACAATTACATCTGCATCAGCTGGGAGCACATCTGGTTGGGTGATTTATTGAAGCAATCAGCACCACACTGACCAATTCCTGCTATTCTAGTGCAGAGTGTGTGTATGCACACACAGGAGGTGCACAGGAGGGACATTTGCGTAAAATCAAGGCGTATGTGCGTGAGTGAGAGAGAGATTGTGTGTGTGTGTGTGTGTGTGTGTGTGTGTGTGTGTGTGTGTGTGTGTGTGTGTGTGTGTGTGTGTGTGTTTGTGTATGTGTGTGTGTGTGTACAGACACAGACACACGCACATGCACATAAGGACAGGTTGGGACTGCTGTGGACTGTAGGAGGGGGGAGGAGGGGGGGGGGGGCAGGGTCTGAGCTGAGCGTGGGGACAATCACAGCCAGATTCTGCCTTTGATTAGATTAGCATTAAACAACAGCCTGACACATATGACAAATAGCTACATTAGGACCTGTCATTCTCCCTCTCTCCAATCCCCCCCTTCTTTCACTTTCTTGTTTTCCCCTCTCTCTCTCTCGCTCGCTCTCCCCCTTTATTCCAGCTCCTCGCGTCCCACTGGCCCAAATCCATGCATGGCCGCTGTCACCCCAAACGGATGTGCAATCTCACTATACTATATTACCTGCTTCACAGGAGATGTGAGGTGAGTAATGGGAAGTAAATAGGGTGGAGGTGAGAAGAGGAGCGGAGAGAGGCGGAAGGGAAGGGGGGGGGGGGGGAAATGAAAGGAGCCATTTCTTTTGAGAATAAAACTGATAAAGTGTTGAGCGAGGTGTCATTAATCAGATGTGGTTCGGTATCTGATCATTGGTTTTTTCCTTCATGAACTGCTTTGAATAGTAAAGACATTCAAGACAAACCGTAGGAACACCACTTGTCCTTGGCTGTGAGCGTATACCGGAGTGTGAGTGTGTGTGTGTGTGTGTGTGTGTGTGTGTGTGTGTGTTTGCATGCGTGCGTGCATGCGTGCGTGCGTGCGTGCGTGCATGTGTGTGTGTGTGTCTAAGAGAGAGATTTGTGTATTCATGTTTGTGTAATGTATACAGGTATTTGCATGTGCTGGCTGCATCTAAAGTATGTGTGCATGTGATATCTGTATTCTTGCATGTGTGAGTATGAAACTGAGACTCGAGACGAATATCTTTTGTTTCAGTATTACTTTGCTGTCATAGATGCTATTTGACTATGAAGTCCTTGGTTTTACTATAAAAAACATAAATGCCTTGAAAAGATTGGATACTTTTTAGTACCACGTTTAGTACCGCTTTCACACCACTCTACCCAGGTCCTTTTAGAGGAAAACCAGGCACAAGTGGACGGTGTGGAGTGATGTGGTCTTGTGGTCTCAGCCTCAGACCAAGAGGCAACTACATTTCTGTGTTGTCACTGCAGTCGTATCCTACTGACTCACCTGCCAGTGAGGAGCGACTCACGCAGAGCCTTTGTCCTACTCCTCCCGCCCAACACTCCCCACTGACAGGTGCCGCCACAGCCCATAGGAGTACGTGCAATGACCATTACCACCTTCCCCGCCCGCCTCCCCCCAAACACAAGCCAATTGTGTTCGCATATAGACACCAATTGTGTTCGCATAGACACCAATTGTGTTCGTGTAGACGCTCGACAAAGACAGATGCACCATGGTGGATTCAAACCCACAACCTCTGTGGTGGTGGGCAGACACTTTACCACTGTACCTCTTCATTAGTTCATCTTAGTGTTGTATGGGTTTAGGTTGTAGTTATTTGTAGTGTTTAAATGGTAGTCTTTGTAGCGGTCTCACTGCCCAATATATATGTTCCCCTAATGTGTCATTCTCTACAAGAGGGCCTTTGTGGAGGAATTGGCAGATAAAGCAGAGCAAGCTGCGGCAAGGGGCGAAATGAGTACGATCTACAGTATAAGATCACGAAGAAACTCAGTGGCAAATACACCAGCCAGTCGACCCCTGTCAAAGACAAGGATGGCAACGTCCTCAGGACAGAGCAAGAACAGGCCGCGAGATGGGTACAACATTTCAGTGAAGTACTAAACTGTCCACAGCCTGATGACCCTGCCAACCCTCCACCAGCAGAGGACGTCCCCAACATTGACTCAAGTCTCCCAACCCATGAAGAGGTAAAATGTGCCATCCAAGCCATGAAGGGCGGCAAAGCTGCCGGCTTAGACTCCATCCATGCCGAGATGCTGAAAGCTGACCTTAGCACTTCATCAAAGGTGTTCACAGAACTCTTCAAAAACATCTGGGAAGAGGAAGTAATACCTCAAGACTGGGACAAGGGCCTGATTGTCAAATTGCCCAAAAAGGGCAACCTCCAAAGCTGCGACAACTGGCGGGGGATCACACTCTTGTCAATACCATCGAAAGTCTTTTGTAGGATTTTACTCAGCAGAATTGAATCCGCTGTCGACCAAAATCTAAGAGAGGAGCAGGCAGGTTTCAGAAGGAAGAGGGGCTGCACAGACCAGATCTTCGCTCTGAAGAACATCATCGAGCAGTGTGTGGAATGGAACGCCCCATTGCACATCAATTTCATAGACTTTCGGAAGGCCTTTGACAGCCTACATCGTGACACCCTATGGAAGATCGCGAGAGCATATTTAATTCCTCCAAAAATGGTCTCGTTGATGGGGTTATTCTATCGTCACTTTGAATGCAGTGTCATTGTCAATGGAAAACCATCTGAGTGCTTCTCCGTAGAGTCTGGTGTGCGACAGGGGTGCGCCATGTCTCCCATTCTTTTCCTGATGGCCATCGACTGGGTGATGAGGAATACAACGGCCGATAAACCCAGGGGCATCCAGTGGACTTTGTTCTCCCATCTCGAAGACCTAGACTTCGCTGATGACCTTGCTGTTCTCTCCTCCAATTATACCCACCTGCAGGAGAAAACTGAAAGACTTAACCAGTATGCGAAACAAACAGGGTTGAACATCAATGGCCCAAAAACACAAGTGATGTGCATTAATGCCACACCAGAGGTACCAATCACCGTGAATGGGGAAACACTCGACTATGTCGAAGAGTTCACCTACTTGGGAAGTCTTGTCAGCAAGTACAACGCAACAGAAAAGGACATCAGAGCAAGGCTAGGGAAGGCTCACGGTGTATTCGCAAGACTGCATCCTATCTGGAAGTCGAAGCAGTACAGCCTAAGAACAAAGCTCCGACTGTACAACAGTAATGTTAAATCAGTATGGCTCGGAATGCTGGCGAGTGACAGTACTCGACATGAAAAGGATCAATGCCTTCCACAATGGATGCCTCCGTAAAATCTGCCGCATCTTCTGGCCTGAGAAGATCTCAAATAGAGAGCTCCACAGGATGACCAGGTGCTCCAGTATTGTGACAGAGATCAAACGCCGCCGTCTACGATGGTTGGGACATGTATTACGAATGGCCCAGGATCGAATTCCAAAGGTTGCACTGAGATGGACCCCAGCAGGGAAAAGGAGTCAAGGTCGACCCAAAACTACCTGGCGGCGAACCGTGACAGCTGAGCTGAAGGAGATGAACCTTAAGTGGGGAGAGGCACAACAAGCAGCACAAGACCGGTCCCGATGGAGGCAGATCGTCGAAGCCTTATGTCCCACTTGGGACGAAGAGGATTAAGTAAGTAATAAGTAAGTAATGTGTCATTCTGGTTAGATCAGTAGTTGTAGTTTAAAGTTATACCATGTAACTTTTTTTATAAAACAAATCTTAAAATGGTCCTAACTGTTCGCTAAAGTTTTAGAACCCCCACTCCGTTATTTTCAGCTTCAAAAGCCTTCTCTTTATATGTTTTCTATGAGCCTTGAGGGGGGGAGAATTTCGCGGCAAAATTACGTCATCATACTACCGGCCAATCACAGCGAGGGTTATACACTGCCGGCCAATCACAGCGCATCTTGGAGTGGGGTCGCTAGGGCGGCCATATTTGTAGTCTCCCGTGTGTCTCTATACTCGGGTGCACGGTGAAGCATGGGTGAAGGAGTGTATCTCCGGAATGGCTGAACGCACAGGAACCAGGGACCCCTCAAAAGATAGATCTCGGCGAGGTGGAGGCAGACGCGGGGGTGTGAGAAGCCGAAAGATGCAGACGCGACCGAGGTTTGCTATAGAGCTACTGACCACAAGTTGAGCAACTTACACAGTATAGCTTTAAGTTGATCTCATTTGTTTTGGGCCCAATTGTCCATTTGTAAAAAAAAAAAGAACATTATTCTAAACTAACACTGCATTCTCCCTGTGGCTCTCTTGCTGACCAACTCAGTCCCTGACATCCATCCTGCTCTGTTCTCTCTGTTAGAGTGCAACAGTATTGATATTGTTGATCATTGATTGGGCCTACACCCTGCTGTCTATGATCCTTGCATTAGTATTCATGGCTCCTTCCATCAGCTAAATAAACTTGGCAACAAAACACCCACAAGACAACAGGGAGGGGAGGAAGGATCGATGCAAAGAGGCATCAAATCAACATTATCCCCTCTCGTCAGCTTGGCCTCCGACCGCAAGGGGACTGTGCTCTGGGTCAGAGGTGACACAGACAGGTCGGCCACCCCTTGACCCAAGAGCCGATATCTGTGGCCGAGAGATGCCTTCTCTCTCTCTGTGCTATCCCGGTGCCTGCCCTCCCTTGGTGCGCGGTGAAAAGGGAGGAGAACAGGTAGCAAGAGAAGGAGGTGGTGAAGATAAGAGTTGCAGAGTAGTCACTGCTCTGACCTGGGGCTGGATTTACTGCCCTCACCCTGAGGGCTGATAACTCACATGGTTGGAGGCAGGGAGACAAGAAGAGGAGAGGAGAGGAGAGGAGGGGAGGGGAGGGGAGGGGAGGGGAGGGAAGGGAAGGGAAGGGAAGGGAAGGGAAGGGAAGGGAAGGGAAGGGAAGGGAACATACAGCAAACTCACCTGAGAACACAGCAGCATGACCAGCTCCACTACAGAGCTACTGGACTTCATACACACCAGACCTAGAGAAATGAGAGAGTGAGTGTGAGTGAGAGAGAGAGAGAGAGAGAGAGAGACAGAGAGAGAGAGAGAGAGAGAGAGAGAGAGAGAGAGAGAGAGAGAGAGAGAAGATAGGGAGAACAGTAGAATCAATGGGTTCTGTTAAAACCGTTTAGAATGAAAAGGACAATTATCTTCCTTAGCCTCTCATGGTATTAAATTCTTCTTACAGATGCAGTAACTTACAGTACAGAGCTATTGCACATGAATGTGTACATGTACAAACACACATGGAAGCACTAAAACAATATTAGAGATGTACACCACCGCAACACCCACACAAACACACTCATGGGCTCTTGCACAAACGAAAAGTCTAACCCTGTGCCATCTGCAAGGGAGCAGATAGTATTGATGGGGTCTAATGAGCCGACATGATGTTACTGTAAACTAATACATATTTGGGCCTTGTATTACAGCCTGAGACATGGACAGCATATGTCTCATTGATCCTTAATGCTGAGCCCTGGGCTTTTAGAGGGCAGAGGGCCCTGGAGTGTGGTGTGGTGTGTGTTTGTGTGTGCGCGTGCATGGGTGTGTGTGCGCATGGGTGCGCGCGTGCATGCGTTTGTGCGTACGTGCGTGTGTGCGACGCTGTGTGTGGTTAGGACCAGAGAGTGCTGAGCAGCCTATAGCTTGGTCAGTTGTTTGTGCGTTATAACCACACATACTTTACATGTGCATTGTCAAATATGAACATAGACACACACGTGCACATACCGTGCACATACACTCGCACACATGCATGCATTTGCACACTCAGGTGAACCAACATGCATTGTGTATGCAAATATACAGTACACACAGACGTGTATGTATATGGGCAGAATACACATGCCGTGTACACACAGACACACACACACACACACACACACACACACACACACACACACACACACACACACACACACACACACACACACACACACACACACACACACACACACACACACACACACACACACACACACACACACACACACACACACTCTAACTCTCCCCGCCACCCCTCCCGCTGCAGCTATCAATCAACTTTCCATTTTGTTTGGTGGCAGCAGACATCCCAAACACTCCTATTAGTGGCCTGACCTTTCACCTTGACTGCCCCCTCCTCTGGGAGCCTTAAGCTCAGCCATCAGATCTGAGCTCAACTCACTACTGGTTTAAGAGCAGACTGGGATTAGATTACACTTAAAGGGCCATGTGGAGATATCAATTTATGAATAAGTACACTAGATTATCTATCTATCTATCTATCTATCTATCTATCTATCTATCTATCTATCTATGTTGTACATAATATGTTGATGTACGGATATACATCAATGTACAGTATAATATAGTGTGTTATACACATTACAAAAAGGTACAAATATTAGCTTTATTCTGCCCATTTTTGTGTCCTGGGGTTAATAGAATCATTATGGCTATTGTGCCCATGCCCATTGACTGTATGCTTATTGTATGCCTATACTAATACTATTGTTGTTTGTAATAAAGGAAATAAACCACTCGCAAGTCGATGACCAAATTATCAATACTTTTTTTAAATAATTGATTAAATCAATAATTTGATTAACTGGTACACCCCTAGATCAATGGTTCTCAACCTGTGGGTCGGGACCCCCAGGGGGGACCCCAAATTATTTTGGGGGCCCCCAGATGATTAACTTTATGCGCTACATTGTTTTCTCACTCACCAGTAAACAAACCAGCATAAAGTTTTAAGTGTTTAGAGGGTATCTGCACATTTCTAGTAACACTTTAAGGACTTTTTAATACTTCTAAAATGACAAATTAAACATTGGCCATATTGTAAAGTACTGT
Source organism: Nannobrachium achirus (assembly GCF_963921795.1). NCBI lineage: Eukaryota > Metazoa > Chordata > Actinopteri > Myctophiformes > Myctophidae > Nannobrachium > Nannobrachium achirus. Next base: position 51,609,323 of record NC_137812.1, read on the forward strand.
ATTAGTATTAAAGTACTGTATGTAGATCTGCTATTTTCACAATAGAACCGTGTTATACAAAATGTAATGCCTCAACTCTTAGTGCTCGTCTGGGTGTAGGGTGTAGTCCTCAGTTAAAATATGATTATCTTGGGGGTCGAGGCCCAAAAAGGTTGAGAACCACTGCCCTAGATTACTGTTGCTCAAGGTAAATGTACTCACTGGTGCCTTCGATGAGGAGCTCTTGTCCGTGGCTGCCCAGCAGTGTCCGGGACAGGAAGGGTGCGAAGTCCACAAAGATCTCTCTGAGCAGGGGAGCTGCCTTCTCCAGGGCATGTTCCAAACGCTCCGAGATGCTGCAAACCCACGGAAAGAAGACCGTCATTAAAGCTGCACTATATCAGGGGTCTTCAACGTTTTCAGGCCAAGGACCCCTTAGTTGAGAGAGAGATGAAGCAGGGACCCCCCACAACCTTATCATAGATTCCATATAGTTTCATTGTTTGACAGCACGATCATCAGTATATATTTTGGATTCATGTTAAATTGTGGGTTTTCAGATATTTAACCACTTGAAATGTCAATATTTAATAAACTTGACCTTTCACTGTACTGTCTGCTCTTTCCCCCCTCCAAAGCTCTTTGCCAAAAATAGCTGATCTACAAGCTCACAACGCCTCGCGCTGTGGGGCGCTGTGAGCTTGTAGATCTGCTATTTTTGGGTTAAGTTTGGGTTCAAGTGGTTAATATAAAAAAGGGGGGAAAAACTAGTTTTTATCACAAAAAGATTTGGAGGACCCCCTGTAGTAACTCTGAGGACCCCCTTGGGGTCCCGGACCCCCTTTTGAAGACCCCTGCACTATATAATTTTCCTGTTCTAGCCCTGGACAAGTGCTGAAATTTCTACAACTGAGCTGCTTGCTCTGGGGAGAAATTGAAATTTTGACCTCTAGGTCAAAATTTGTGAAAAAACAGAAACAGGATTGTGTCAAAGGTTGTGACCTACAGATGTGCCATTTCAAAACTTCACGCGTCATGCCATTGGCAAGACAGTAGATTTTCAAGGGATTGGCAGAACATTGAGCTTGTAGATCTGCCATTTTTGCTATTTTATGACCTTCGCTGACTTCAAAGTTTAAATCTACCTATGAAGTTGGATTTTGCTTTTCAATGGGAATGGAGTGGTTTCTTGCCATTTGAAAATATGCTCCATTCTCCATAAACATTTGAAAGGCAAAACAATGAAAGAAACCTGTGGAAAAAATGCATTTGCAGGGCATTTTCAGGAAAATAGCAGTAAATACGGAAGAGTTGAAATGGCACATATTTATCTAGACACAATAAATGTCTCTTGCAGTGGAGCAAGGAGACCAAATACAACCACCACAATGGTATAAGTTCTATTGTATTAACATACTAAAGATTGGACAGAGTAACATTATATTCACACACCAAAATGACATAATAGAGCTTTAGATACAGACACAACAGTGGCAGTGTTTCAGCTCTATTCTCTCTATTTTATCCATGAATTTGCAGAGTATATTCATCATTGTAATATTGTGTAAGCCTAATAAAGTACTTAACATAAGCACTATTTGTATAAGTACTTAATACTACATTATTGTTTTGTAATTACAATAACTTTTCAGTGTGTTAATATACAGATTAAAAATGTTAAATGCATAAAGTGAATGGCATATTGAGTGGCAAATCGAGTGGCCAAGTGTGCGGCAAAGAGAGTTTAACGTTGTTTAATGCAATCATATAGGACTTTTCTGTTTGGATGCATGGGCTGTCAAGGCCAGAAAGTATCTTTTTGCCACTCAGTAGGCGTTCCCAGCTTCCGCATAACTTCCGTGTATGATGATGATGTCATGCGCATACCCTCTATCTATACAAACAATCAGTACAAACAAGGAGGTGGGTAACGTACACAATAAAATAAACACAATTCAAAGACATTTAAGTAAAACAAGGTCATTTAGGCTTAATCCAGAGCGATTAACCAAAAATAATAATAATCTGTACGTTGAAGCAATACTGTACACACAATAGGATGCCAGGTCAACAAGCATTTGCATAAGCCTGCAAGGTCGCCAAGGCTAGGGTAAGTGCTACGGTAAGTGTTATGGGCTAAGGTGGAGTCTGAAGAGGTGAGTATGAGGATTACGGCGATAGGGAGCGAGTCTGCTGTTCTAATAGCAATGAGGAGTTTATTCCACAGTTTAGGGGCCAGGAGGGAGAAGAGTCTGGGCTGAGTGAAGCGATCTCCTGGGTGTTTTAGCAAAGGTTCTGTTTGCTTCCCTGTGTTAGTTGAGTGAGCAGGAGGGGTTGTAGGGTAGGATCAGGCTTTGAAGATATGGGGTGCCATACCTTTGGTAGCTTTGTAGGCCAACATCAGAGTGTTGTACTCTGTGCGTGCAGAAACGGGGAGTCAGTGGAGGGATCGGAGAAGGGAGGAGACATGTGAAGATTTTGTCTGGATGAAGACCAATCGTGCCGCGAGGCCATGTGCACTTAACATCATGACATCTTACAATGCCTTTTACTCCAGTGTATTAACTTTGTATTCATCTGTGAGAACTAAGGTATTGTAGCTACACAGTAATATACAACAGTATCATCCTGTTACAGTAAAAAAAAGAAAAAAAAGAAAAGTGGAATAAGACCACTAGAAATGATCGTGGAAAAGCGCTAAAAAATACAATTCATTCATTCATTCTAGAAATTTAAGTGTAACTAGAAAGGTGCAAGTCTGGGAAATTGCAAGTGTGGTTGCACTGACACGAGAATTACGTCTTACTCTTTATATTATATATTGTGATGTCATGTGAAGCATGACAACAGTGACAACAGTGTGTGAAGCATGACCAAAAGCTTCACTTTTACGTTTGGGCGAAAGTTTACAAAAAGCAGGTTCACTTTGCTGGCAAAAAAAGTCTCGGACCGGGAACAATAGTGTGTTGCCTATAGCAACCACACTAACTAAAAACCTTTTAATAAACGTGTGTAATGGATATTTGTGATACACAAAAAATGTAAACAAAACAATCAGCAGGAAAAGCAGATGATGCAGTCTTGTGTGTGCGCTTGTGTCTTTGTACAGCAATGTCTATGTGAGTGTGTATGCAATGCATCTGCTGTACAGTATGTCTGCGTGGGTGTGTTACTGTGCTTGCGCTGCATGTTTCATGTAAAACGTACTCTCTGTGTGTGTGTGTGTGTGTGTGTGTGTGTGTGTGTGTGTGTGTGTGTGTGTGTGTGTGTGTGTGTGTGTGTTAGAAGATGAATCACCTCATACTGGGGGCGGTGTGCTGGGTCATAGGGGAGAGAGTGGGGACAGATGGCAGGTTGGTGCTGGCTGGACCCTGGCCTGCTGCTGCTGCTGCTGCTTCTGCAAGGAAACCAGAGAGCTCTGTGATTAGTCTGGACCCAGGACAACTACTAATACGCACATGCAGGGAGAGATATCGAAATATACAATACACAGACACACACACATACAAATACAAATACACACACAAGCCCAGCAAGAAACATACATATTAGGGATGGGACGATACGCGATATTATCGTTTATCGTGATAAAAAAACACTCACGATAGTCGTATTGTGGAGATTTCATTTATCGTGATATCGTCCTCCGTCATGCACCGAGATCAATTCACTTTTTATTCGCCGAGCTGCATATCCGGTACCACTTAAACCCTCTACAATTGGTAAAACGTATTCATAATATACATACTTGATACAGTCTTTTTCACTCTCTATCAAATGTCTTTGCCAAAAAATAGCCGATCTACCAGCTCACACTGTGAGCTGGTAGATCTGCTATTTTTTGGCAAATGTTCCGCCCCAGGATAATGGATTTTGATTATTGCGATAATATCGTAAATCGCCATTTCTTTTGTCACAATAATCGCGATATGACATTTTCATATCGTCCCATCCCCAATACGTATGCATGCAAGTAAACACACAACCATCTCTCTCTACTGTAGCTCTCTCTCACACACACACACACACACACACGCACACTCTGACACACATTCACACACCAATACATTACACCAGCGAGCGACAGGGCAGCCCCATAAATCTGTGCACAGACGTCCCTCTATGAAATAATACAGTGGTCTCCATTCAAATGTAGAGAATAGGGCTGGATTTATGGCCCTGCAGGACAAGCAGGCTGTGAGTGTAGTGTAATTTTATGTGTAGATAACACATGATGTACTCCTGGCACTATACGTCTTCCTGCAGCAGTACCACTCACACCTCTCACAGCCACGAGGACTGGAAGAGTACACAGCACAGTCCTCGCTTTTCATTTAAGTCATTCTGTTTTTTTTTTTATGTCAAGAATTTTCACACATTTTCAACATTTCCTATAATAAAATAGCTAAAGTACACGATTTACAAGCTCTCAAAGCATCATGAGTTTGAGACTATTTACGCTATTCTAGTCGGAGGCCTTAGGGAGATAGAATGGTCATTTCGTGCTAATCAGTCTAAAAGCGCCACATTTTGCACAGATGTAGCACATGGCATGCTCCAATGAATTATCTAGGGCGCCCGAGTCGGCGACCTTCGGGGTCGCCACAGCGGCCAAATCAATCAGTTGGGTTCCCATTGACTTTCTATACACTGTACTACAGGAGGAAAAAGTAGCATGTGAGGGGTCTGACTAGGGGTTTGTCATGATTCTGAATCCATTGCAAGCATTTGTTTTGCACAAAAACACTTTCCTTGGGCTAAAAATGGCCCCATAAAAAGATGGTTTAGTGATGATAACTGATGAGTCATCACTTTTCACAGTTTTGTGGGAGTTTTGTATGGCCATTTTTAGCCCAAGGAATGTTTTTTGTGCAAAACAAATGCTGGCAATGGATTCAGAATCGCTGTGGCGACCCCAAAGGTCGCCGACTCAGGCGCCCTAGCTAAATCATTAGAGCATACCCTGGGCCCGACTATTCGGCATACATTAAAGTATACATGGCTTAACTCTTTTCCTTAAGGGTCTATTTGGTTTGATTTTATTCAATTCATTTAAAAAAGTCTTCATATACCAATATTAATTGTTATATTTTGGATAATATTATACAGAATAAAAACAATAACTCTATATCACACAACGCTGTTACATACAAAATAGTATGCACACACAGTAGAATACCTAGTGTTCACTTAATTAATTTAACAAAAACAAAAACTTAAAGTTATACCATGTAACTTTTTTTATAAAACAAATCTTAAAATTGTCCTAACTCTTAAATCGCTAAAGTTTTAGAACACCCACTCCGTTATTTTCAGCTTCTGAAGCCTTCTCTTTATATGTTTTCTATGATCCTGACTGGGGTCCGGTTTTCGCGCAAAAATTACGTCATCATACACTACCGGCCAATCACAGCGAGGGTTATACACTGCCGACCAATCACAGCGCATCTTGAAGTGGGGTCGCTAGCTATCACAATAGGGCGGCCATATTTGTAGGCGCCCGTGTGTCTCTATCTATACTCGGGTGAAACACTCCGTTTCTCCGGAATGCCTGAACGCACAGGAACCAGGGACCCCTCTAAAGATAGATCTCGGCGAGGTGGAGGCAGACGCGGGGGTGACGCGGGGGTGTGAGGCCCGGTCCGCGGCGAAAAACGGCCGAAAGACGCGGACGCTACTGACCACTAGTTGAGCAACTTACACAGTATAGCTTTAAATTAATACCAAATACTTTCCGACCCGTTTTATAACTTCTTTGACATAAAAAAAAAAAAAGTCCTAAAGCGGCTGCAGCTGATACGGAACACAAATCTCAACATGAAGTAAAGCCCTTTGCACACAGGCGCGTTTAACCGCACGGATAAAACGGACAATATAATTTTTTGAAAAGAAAACAATGATTCTCTATGACCTCATGCACACCGGCTCCGAATTAGCCGTGCGACGAGTGGCTGCCGCTGTGCGTTTTTTTCTCGATCGAAACCAGTTCGATTCGTGCGTCTTGTCGCATGCGGTGAAAAACTCATCACTCCTTTTATGACTCCTTTTGGGATCCGCAGCGCCGATTCCGCACAGCATTGCACACCAAATCCAATGCGTTTTATTCATACAGCAAACGGAAGAAAGCAACTGTCCTGTGTGCAAAGGGCTTTAGTAATGCTCCAATTACTATGCAATTAGTTTTATTCCATAGGTCGTTTACATACCAATTAACTCCTTCTGCACATTTCTGCGTGACCGTTTCATTGCACAACTTGAAAATAAAGAAGCTTTTACGACTAGCATTTTGTGGGACGGAGACACGCCGGGTACAGAGTGGCTGTTTGATTGATCTGCCTGTAAATTCACTTCAGTGTGCCTCATAAATACAGGCAATGCCCGGCAGAATATGGAGCAGGAGACGCAGAGGGGGGATTCCTCTGCCGTTTTGCAAGGGAGGGAGAGCTTGTTTTTCCAACCGGGACAGTCTCCAAGCAGGGATAACTCTTAGGGAATGACAGGGAAAGGAGAGTGGAGCAGACTGGAATGTGTGTGTGTGTGTGTGTGTGTGTGTGTGTGTGTGTGTGTGTGTGTGTGTGTGTGTGTGTGTGTGTGTGTGTGTGTGTGTGTGTGTGTGTGTGTGTGTTAAGCAGCCATGTGGGCCTGCTGGGAGCCTCCCTCTGGAGTTGAAGTAGCTCCTTCAAACAGAGAGGAGTAAATGAACTGATCTCCATTAGTCCTCCCACTGCTCTCACTAAAACACACACACTACACACACACACACACACACACACACACACACACACACACACACACACACACACACACACACACACACACACACACACACACACACACCATGAGCACACAGCGAATACACACTGAACAAACACAGACAGAAGCTGCGCATGCCCCCACACACAAACGGTTACATGGACGTACACATACACACGTAACGCACACAGCCACATATTTACTCAGGCATGCTTTACTCTCTCTTACGTGCAGCAGCCCATGCAGTGTGGTCATTATTCACAAGCATGCACGCACACACATCCTCCTATAACACACAAACCCTCTTTTCAAGTACAACTCCCCCCCCCCCCCCCCCCCCCGCCTCCCTTAAACACACAGAGACACACTCCTCGGTGAGAAAACATGACACATTCACACACGCACACACGTGACAGATTCATACACATTCGCTTATTAACACACAGCCTACAGATACACACATACACTAAACGCTCAAACATGAAAGAGAAAAGCAAATGTTGACCGTCTGACCACAGTTTATAGCGTACACTCATCATTGATGAATATATGAATAACAGGCCAAAATATTCCACTTCCTCTGCATTTACAAGGTTCAAGGCCTGTCCTATCTGTGCCAAGCAGGCCTAATCATGACTTAAGATGTCATCAATGTAAAATCTACTTTTTTTTTTGGAGATGGACAGATAGACAGACAATGTTAGATAGAGTACTCAACCTGATCTTCGTTTTATTACTACTCACTAATGCTCATTATAAAATGGAACCATTTCTGTGTACTCAAAGAAATGGTACCTGAAATCATTGGTAGACAGGTTTGGTAATTTCAAGATTTATTTTTCTGAATAAGGCTTCTATTTCAGTATGCCAATTTTCCAGAAGGGGAAGGCTGTAGATTCTATTAGGTTGGAAT
>NC_137812.1:51621967-51624467 GCF_963921795.1 Nannobrachium achirus
AGGCCGCCGCTATTATTTTGAAGGGCCGAAAGGGGGTTGTTGTTGTGTTTTTGGATTATCACTTGACGGCAACGATTACGTCATCTAGTCACACTAGCCCTTACCCGTTCAAAGATATGAGCTCCGAAATGATGTGCAGTGTGTGGGTTATGGGATGTGCACTGTGCACACAGTATATGAGGGATGGAAAGTAACTTTAACTGGTGCTTGCATGCTAATATGTAGGAGCATCAATGTAAGAAATACCCGTTCCATTTAACGGCTACAGAGATACTGTGTACCGATCTGCATGATTTTTGGACAACATCTGTAACAGGGCCAGAACCCCCCCCCCCCCCCCCCCGCCCGCCCGCCCGCACACACACACCCCCCCCCCCCCCCCCCCCCCGTGTGTGTGTGTGTGGGTTTGTGTGTGATTGTGCATGGCCTGAACAACAGCGCCCCTCCCTTAACATGTGTGGTCACAAAAGGTACTGTAGGCTAAATAGATATAGATACACCATAAAAATGCTAATATACAGCATATGATTTGTGAAAGTGACAAACGGGCTTCACAGTTATGTCAGGTATGTTCATATGCTAATGGTGATGCGATTTCAGATCAATTGCTCCAGCCACTGAGGAGAAACGCTGTGACAGACACTCACTCAGACACTCACTCAGACAGACACTCAGACAGACATTCGGAAAATTATATGTTTGATGACAGTGTGGGTCCAGAAGAGAAACATGGCTGCGCCCAGCCGAGTGAATTTTGTACAGGAATCAGCCCACTCTTTGGCTCAAAATGTCTCTTTTTGAATAAATGAAGTCTCTTTATGGGCCTCTCAATGGATTTACTATGGCGGACCTTCACTTCGCGTGCACGCACAACGTGCGTTGTAAACAAATCGCGGACATTACCGATGCGGGCGGGAGCGGTGTACTGTAAGTAATTAAACTTTTAGAGTAAATACAGTAAGATTGACAGTCCTCACCGTCAACGGCACCATGGTTTTAACCCTTTCAATGACGGTGAGGATTGTCAACGGCAGCAGAACAGTTAATATGAGCATCAAATCAATATTTCAAATGTGTGTGTTTTTTGTTTGCACATGCATGCCATAAATTCCATAGGGATAGATCACACATCATAAACTTGCAACGGGCATTTCCCCTATTGAGTGAAAGATTAGCTATTTCTAGAAAAAATAAAATATTTAAGGTTTAAGGAGGTGGAGTGTTGGGTGAGAATGGAAACATAGTATACATGCGTTCAGCTCCAAACATAATGGTAGACTACTGTTGTAGGAGTGGATTTGGAAGGAACTGGTGAGCTGGTCTTGTGTTCAGATAGTGACCAGTGGTTGGGACGGTGGTGCTCTGGAATCAGGGGAGAGGGGCGGTGGCGACGCGAAGCATCCCAGGAGAGAGGTGTCGACAGTGAGGAGGGAGAGGGAGAGTAGACCCCTGGTGACGGAACTACACTGGCTATGCAAGAGGCTGGATCGGGTGTGTGTGTGTGTGTGTGTGTGTGTGTGTGTGTGTGTGTGTGTGTGTTCAATCATTTCTGCATGGATATATGAAGGTCCATCTGCAGACAGACCTTCAGTGAATACATGTACATACCTAAATAAAGCAGTGTGTGTGTGTATGTGTATGTGTGTGTGTGTGTGTGTGTGTGTGTGTGTGTGTGTGTGTGTGTGTGTGTGTGTGTGTGTGTGTGTGTGTGTGTGTGTGTGTGTGTGTGTCTGATTACAGTATCTGAGTTTATTTGAGTATATAGTTGTGCATGTGTATGTGCATGCGTGTTTGGTCTTCCATCTGTTCTCCAGCTCTGGCCCAGTAAATTATTCAGCAGGTCATTAGCCACACTTATCCTGAGTAGGACGCCCCAGTCGATTAATCAGCCGTCAACAGCCCTGTTCAGCCCACTAACAGCAGCCCAGGGCGACCTGGGAGAGAGAGAGAGCGAGTGTGTGTGTGTGTGTGTGTGTGTGTGTGTGTGTGTGTGTGTGTGTGTGTGTGTGTGTGTGTGTGTGTGTGTGTTTGTGTGCGTGCAGGCATGCGCGTGAACATGAATTTGAACACAAACAGAAACGTGTGCATGCTTGTGTGTTAAATGGGTGTATGTGTCTACATTTGTGTGAAAGATTGAGTGTTAATGCGCGCGTGTGTGTGTGCGTGTGTTGAACTCTAGCTGAATAATTCAGAGGCTTTAACTAACACAGGTCTAGTGAGTCAACACTGTGATTCCAGTAATCTCTGCTATTTCAGTCAAACCAGCACTGGAAGTAGCATCAAAGTGGTTCACTGTCACTGATTAAGAGCGTGAGAGAGAGCGGGAGAGAGAGTGTGTGTGTGTGTGTGTGTGTGTGTGTGTGTGTGTGTGTGTGTGTGTGTGTGTGTGTGTGGTTTTGGTGTGTCAGTGAGAGTTTGTGTGAGTAGCGTATGCATGTGTGTTTCCTTTTGCGTAAAGGTTTAAATGTGTACTTGCCATTGTGTAGTGCGTGCACGTGTG
>NC_137812.1:51629467-51671967 GCF_963921795.1 Nannobrachium achirus
AGACTGATGTATCATACATCGTTTCATGTCTTTGACTGACAAATATAAAAAAGAAAAAAAAGGGCTCTCTGCAGGGAGGGGAAGATAACTGGATTGAAAGTGGAGAGACCGCAAGAGGGTTGACAGCCAAATTGGCTGTCCAGAAACTGATCAAGATGTCAAGTCTGACTGACCCGTTGTCAGATACTGGGCAATTCATTTATAAACTTTGTTTTAAAGCATTTTAACAGTGCAGTCAGTGGTTATTAAATGGGAAAAGAGGAGATGATATTCAATAAAAGCCATGAGACTGATTCAAACTCTCGATGCCATGATGACTGGTTAATTCCCTAATCTCTACATGGATAACAGGCTCATTCACCCCCAGAATAACATCCAAGGTTCAACGCAAAGATACACCTGCACTACTCCTTACATTTTACTGAGTCATGCAATGTTTCAGTTTCATTAGCCTTTTCTGGTATGCCAGAAACGTTAACACTTTTCATATAATTCCTGGTGGGATCAAGTGGAAACTGAACTTGAGACCTCTCCATCATGTGACTCACATCACTGTCAGCCATTGTCTACTCTATACAACATAAATACTGTATGTGCACAGTGTATGCAAGAGGCATCCGTCTGTCCAAGTGGAAAGACGCCGTCCCTCCTTCTCACCTGTCGAAGGAGCGGAACTGCAGTGCAGGATCGTGTGCCGCATCGCCTACACTTCCCAGGAAGGCCGGCGGCAGGAGGCCGGGGTCCACCATGATGTCATCGGTGGGCGAGCTCACCAGGCTCCGCAGGATATCTTTGACGTTCTTGCCCTTGGAGTCTGCGGTAGGTCTGACCTCGGAGGACAGCGTAGAGAGGGCCTCTGAGATGGCATCAGGCCCGTGGGCAGACGACAGGCTCTCGCTCGCCTCGCTGGCGGCCCCTGAGGCACGGTCATCGACAATGCCCGAGTCACAGCGACGGAGCGAGACGCCATTCTCCAGGTCCGGTCCTCCAGTCGCAGAGCTACTGTCTTTGAGGAGACAAAGGAAGTGATGTCAACAATGTGGACTACGGCTGTGCCAATACATTTTACGAGGATTGGATATTATGCATATTTTGTGAGTATCTGAATAATCATTCTACATAATTCAGCCCCCACAAAACAAAACAAAAAACAGACCATATGGCTCTGTAAAACTACAGTAGGAAATGCCAACATGAAAAAGTTGTGTTTTAGTTAATAATAAAGTATGTAATAAAATATGGCAGTGTGCATAGGAAGTTTGGTGCCGATTGGTGCAGCAGTTTGTGAGATTAGCTCCACACACACACACGCACACGCACACACACACACACACACACACACACACACACACACACACACACACACACACACACACACACCTTTTATAGCCTTCCAAAAAGCCACACAGTAAAAATGCAGTGATTCTCATTACACCAACATTGTTCTCGTGAAGCAGTTTTCTTCATAAAGTGAAGTATTTATAAAGGTTGTTAAGTCCATTTGGCCAAAGGGGACAACTACCCCTGACATTCACTCCCACACAGCACTAGCCAAAACACCCACTAGCTGCCAGTGGCAGATTAACATGGGAGCAGGCCGAAAGCAGATACACTCTTCATCAGCTCTGCAATGCATGTCTGTGCAGTGAAAATATATTTTAAACTGTCTATACATTATTCGCACAAAGACTTTGAATATACGTAGGTGTACTTAGGTGTTAACACCTTCTAAGCCACGGGGAGCCCCTTAATGTTAAAACCGTACTATATCGCACATCCCCCCAGGGACTCTCAGCCACGTCGTACATTCCCGGACTTTGTCTTTAAAACCGGAATAAAAGCTTTTGATCCGAAAATCGGCGATCGTCTAACCTTCCCTAGTCACCACTCGTGCACTGATAGCTCATGCAGACCGTGCATGAAGCAGAGGTGACGTCAGCGCCTCTCCTTCTCCAAGGCTACTCCCAGCCATCAGTTTGCTGTCTGCACACTCGAGCTCCTACAGCAGCCATGCTTGGGGCTATGCTAGCGAAACTTTTCAGTTCTGTTCTTCAGTCACACATGGACTATTTGCGGGGACATTTACGTGAAAGGATCGCGCACGCGAAACGCACGGGGACATCGACTATCGGCCAAAACCCCCATTCTATCCCAACGGAAATCGAGAAAATCATGGTGAGTTACTGGCCTGGGGAAAAAAAAAAAAGAAAAAACAGCGGCGCTGTTCAAGATGGAGGGGCTGCGGGGTCATGTTTATAAACATAATATTATGTCTCAGATCACAATACAATAATAGAAATGTCACGGCTAATCTACCAACCACCATTCTATTTCGGACGTCAAGGTGTTAAGATGTAATCTGTGAGAAAACCTCAATTTTGAATTACAACACAACAAGGCATAAGCTCCAACCACCAGCCCATGTGTCGCCCCCAGAGTTAGAAATGGATACATTAACACTGAGGATTAGGGCTGTCGATTATTGACGATTATTTGTCACTCAAATAATTGCGATTATCGATTTAATTGTGTCTTTGTCGTTGACAATGACATTTATGTTTGGCTTTTAGCCTTTGAAGTTGCAAAGATATGACACATAACCTAAATATACAAAGAAATTACTGACATATTTGACAACTTTATACTTAAAAAAGAACATTGATAGTGGAAATAGCCGATCTACAAGCTCACAACGCGTCGCATCGCGAGCTTGTAGATCTGCTATTTCCACTATTTTTTACATTAAAAAAATATATATGAACATTTTTCAACATGGAAACGATTATGACGATTATGAAAAATAATCGCGATTATGTCAAATAATCGCGATTAGACGATTATGTAATAATTGTGACAGCCCTACTGAGGATTTGAATTTGCATCACCCAATAACAATAGCAACAACAACGTTGTGTGTCCAGTACCTGTGCTCCTGGCAGACTGGGAGCGCTGGGCTTGCTTCTTGTCGTTGTGCGGCTCTAGGATGTCCCGGTACTTGGACACCATGAGAACGGAGATGAAATAAACTACGGCTAGCGCCAGGAACTGAGCCTGTTTACTGTCCTCCTGAAACAAACACAAGCCACACTAAACACATCTGGACTCTTCCACTACAAAACACACAGACTGACAGAGAGACCAGCAGAAGATAGTCCACTGATGATATGGGGAGATGTATTTACTATTTAGCTCTGTGCGTGTGTGTGTGTGTGTGTGCGTGTGTGTGTGTGTATGTGTGTGTGTGTGTGTGTGTGTGTGTGTGTGAAACCAGTAGAAAACTAAAAAAATAATTACTGTCATTTGTGTCCTGGAATTCGATTTGACAAAAATACATTTATAAATCAACTTTGAAGCAGTGATAATAGCATTCTATACAGCAGGGTTCAACAATTAGTTTTCCCCAAGGGCCGAATTATGTCTAGGGTACCAAGCCGAGGGCCACAACATTGCAGGGGGCGACAGTGGCATTCCCGCTACTCCAGCGACAGTTCAGATATCGTCGTTGTCGGGTGAAAATCTTGTATGTCCAAAACCGTTCGTTTTGCATTTGTCATTTTAAAAATGATTTAAACTAGTGAAAACAGCCGATCTACAAGCACACAACGCCTCGCACCGCGAGGTGTTGTGTGCTTGTAGATCGTCTGTTTTCACTACTTTTGTGCGATGGCCTTGTATGATTTGCAAAAGAACGTACAAATTTGGAGATACAAGCTTTCCACCGACAAAGACGATATACTAGTGTTGTTGCTGCTCTTATACCACCATTATTACTGGGGTTGGTGTGGGCCAGACAGTAACCCCCCGCGGGCCGCAAATGGCCCGCGGGCCGCCTATTGGGGAACCCTGCTATACAGTATGCTGTGCGTGTTCAGTCTTAGCATCCGTGTGGTGACTAACGATATCTCTGAAGACCACGGCTCTCAGGCGGTTGATGTCCATATCCTGCAGCAGTCTGTCCAGGTCTCTGACTGGAGATGTGCCCCCTGTTACTGCATCAACTGGGCTCTGCACGCACACACGCACACGCACACACACACACACACGCACACACACACAAAGGGAAATAGGCTTTTTTAAGACTATTCTTAGTAAAACAGATCTGAGTTACGACTGTACTTGGATTGCTTTTTTTTTCTGTCTACACCAAAATCACATCAGCATAAATAGCCGATCTAGAGGATGCTATTTTTGACGAACGTTCCTCCCAGAATAGCAATTCTGGGATTCAAGTAAGGATTAGCCATATGAACCTCAGCATCCTTTTTTAGTTTTTGACCAATGGACGCCGTTTGATAGGCATGTTAAGTAGTATTTAAGTATTATTATTTGTATTATGACAAGATAATGGTGAGACAGTGACTGTTATAGACACTTTGTTTGATTTTTACCTCCGTCAACCATTGCTCTGTATAGTTGATGCTTCTTAATTGCTTTGTTTGCCTTGTTTTTTCACTGTACACAAAAATAAGTTATTTTTCATACTTCTACCTGTAACTTGTAACCTTAACTCATTGACTGCCAAGGCCCGAGTTTCCCGAGTTATTACAGTAGTCCCAGGCTGCCACAGCCCGAGTTTCCCGAGTTGGAAGCCATTTTGAAAAAAAAAAAAAAAAAAAAAAAATTTTTTTTTTTTCAAAAAATTTTTTTATAAAAAAAAATCTAAAAATGCCTCAAATGTATTAGGCATGATTGCAATTGCGAAATTGCATGTTTAGCCCCATAACAAACACATCTTTCAAAATGTCAAAAATGGCTGTTTTGTCTGACTTTGAAGGCTTGTATCTCATGAATGCCTGAACGGATTTCCAAGCGGATTTTTTTGTTTGAAAGCTGTTAAAAAGTACTACACATATGGTGCATGATCTAGGCATGGGCGTGCACGATCCGTGCACTAAAAAATTGATCCGTGCACTAGAAATTTAGGAAGGTGGCAGTGTTTGTTTTGACTGACTTTGAAGGCTTCTATCTCATGAATGCCTGAACGGATTTCCAAGCGGATTTTTTTGTTTGAAAGCTGTTAAAAAGTACTACACATATGGAGCATATATGGTGCATGGGCGTGCACGATCCGTGCACTAAAAATTGATCCGTGCACTAGAAATTTAAGAATGTGGCATCCTGGTACTTGGCGGCCATCTTGAAAAGGGCATTCAATGAGTTAACTGCTGTGATCATAACAACATAGTATAACATATAATCCTTCCAAAGGGCCATGTATAGATGGTGTCCCCGGTCAAAGAAGAATATACTGTAGGGTTAATTCAAACGCTTTTCAAAATAAATCAAGGAAACACACTCAAACACATTGTAAAGACTCATGTACACAGACATCATTACTCAAACACCTCATTAGATATACAGTACATGAGCTGATTTCCTTTTTTCTAATTTGTTTTCAATTGTTTCAAATCTTTTTTTTTTATTATTATTATTCTCTTAAAATGCTGGATAACATTCTGAATGTGAAAATGTGTAACTTATAGTCCATGTCTTTTTGGTTTAGAGATACAGATACCGGTAAGTCATCACTTTTCTCAGTTTTGTGGAGGCCGTTTTTAGCCAAAGGAATGTTTTTCATGCTTAACAAATGCTTGCAATGGATTCAGAATCATGAAAATCTCCTAGTTTGACCCCTCACATGTTACTGAAGCAGATTTATTTTTGCATTATTTTCCTGTATAGTAAAGTCCCCAACTTTGACTGGCTCCCACAAAGTTTCCCAAGGGAGTTGGGTTGGAAAAAATTCAGAGGTGATAGTAGACACCTTTATGAACACATTTGTGAAGAAATCTATTGGTAAGCATTTAGTTCCCAGATTGGTCAAAGACTCAGCTAACTTTCCCTAACTAAAGGATTGTGATTCCTGTCCACGATAGGTCTTAAAGATTTGTGCCATCAGTACGCTCATTTTTAAACCAGTAATGATGTTTATTAATCTCTATGCACTTGGAGGAGAAGGGTCAAGTTTCCGGACACAGGGAAGCTTCGTCTTCCCTGGAGACCCTCTGCATCCTTAACATAAAAGCTCGGACATACAGCCACTGCATTATAAATGAGTCTTTACACACCAGTTTCAGGGAAGAACACCACAAATTTACAGGAAGGTGCTGTATCAAATCTAAAATCCAATGACACAAGGCCTTGGACAGTGTAACGTATAGCAACCGGTGCGGTAATGCAATAAGATATGAGCTAATGCAATAACACTTTGTTGTTGGTGGTGTTGGTTGGGGCCACATAGGACACAATTTCTCCCAATTTACCAGGCTTGAAGATGGGAAACAGAAAAAGATGATGCTTGCATCTTTTACAGGTTATTTTTTGTACATGTCTACATTATGTAGTGCCACAGTGGAAATGACAAGACAGGGTCACCAATCACAAGGATACCTTCAAATTAGTCATCTTTAAGAAAAATATCAAGTCCCAATATCTCAATATATCTGACCAATAGCGGATTAAGAAGGAATTTCTGAGAAATATGTGCATTATTATTATTTATTATTTAATTAAAAAAAAACTACATTGACACTATGATGATCAACTCCAGGTCTGAGGAATCAAAGTGCTATTGGTTTTCATTGTATGCCCTTTAATCAGAGACAACTCTTTGATACACCAAGTGAATGAACTCCCTGGAACAATAGAATAAAAGTTACAGTAGTCTGGAGCTGCAGATTGACATGAGGAAATGCACTTGCCTGTGCGGGCATGGATTTAGCAGCTCCCAGCATGCTGCTGGGCATGACAGTATGACTGCAAGCAGAGCTCTCAGACGTGAGGTTAGCGTGCTGTTGGCACTCCAGACAGTTCCTCACCGCCATAGCACACACTGAGAGAGAGGGAAAGAGAGAGAGGAGGGTTAGGTTACATCCATCATACAAAAGAGTTAAAAATAAAGGGGAGCACACACCGGACTCGGAGGCATTATTGAACGAACCCACACCGACGGCGTCAGACGCACGCAGGCGCGGGTCTGCCACCTCGACCTGCCGTGCCAATACGCCGCTGTTCTATGTTTCCAGCGTTGCGTCCGGTGTGTGTTCCCCTTAATACTTTTTCCATAGAAATGGCTCTCAAAGATGGAGTGGAGGGAGGTGAGAGTTTACAGAGGTACGTTTGCGACAACACCCATAAATGGACCCATACGGTAACCCAGTTATATTAACCCTCAGGATTCTCCAGTGTCGAAGGTCCCTGGCTTGAGTCCCTGGACCAGTTGGAAATCTGAGTGGGGAAAGAAAGCCCTCCCCCAAAAAAGTACTATCAAGGTGACCTTCCAGTTGAGGTTGTACTGGACGGGTCCCATGTGTGTTTCACTGTATGAGTGTGGAGCAGGTTATTGGGCAGCTGTGCCCCGTCAACCTTTCCTGGACAAGTAATTGTTTTCACCCAGTTTCCCTACAGGATTAATTAATACAACTCATTTATCTTAAAGATTAAATAAATCCTCTATTAAAAAACACACAATCTTTAAAATAGAGAAATTATGGGTCTATGTAGAGATGACCTGCCCTCCATAATCATACTTCATTGACCGGGGGTTATAATGGTACCTTCTTTTTCACCTCTGCACTAAATGTCTTACATTGCCGATCTACATGTATAAATGCATCATAATGCAACATTGTGAGGTTGTAGGTTGGCCATTTTTGCTGAATGTTCTGACAGAAATGCTAGGGTTCATATGGTAACAAGAAAAGAGAGACCGGACCCAATAGCCTTGCAAGGAATACAAATACAAATAAATCTGGGTCAAAAGCTGTCTCAGGAAAAGGGAACAAACACCACATGAGGAAGAAGAGCTGAGATCAACAAAAAAAAGCAAAGCAGAAGAAAAAGAGGGTGGGCGACACAAGGTCAGCACTTCGGCTAACCCTGGCAGCATCGTTCACTCTTCCGTGCTCCACCTCTCCTCCAAGGTCAGTGCTCAGCCACCCCCCACACAACCCCCCGAATCACAACCTCAACACAGAGCTCCTTTAACAAATGACACTGCCAGCCGAGCAGGTAACAAAGCACCTCCCTCTGAGGCAGGAAATATCTGCTGTTTGATAACTCCGACTAGGGTTCAAGTCTCAATGGGGGCACTTACCATTTCTAATCTGATATATCGCGGTTCTACTTCTGCTTTGCTTTTCTTCTTTTCATTCTGCGCTTTGCGTTTTATATTTATCCCCTCTCTCGCATCGTTGTGTGCTTGACAACTGACAAATGTTAACTCTGAGCCGTTTAGATTAGGAGGGGTGGAATTATTCTGTCTGGAAATAGGCTTGCCTTTTCCATTAAGACTGTTCACTCATACCGCCATTTATAAAGGAGGGAGAGGCGGTAGAGGTAGGGAGGGGACGGAGAGCAGAGGAGCAGAGAGGCAAAACCTTGTTACAGTCTCCCAAAATCAGATTAGTTGCAGGCAATGGGGAGAGCGTACCTCATCAAATATTCATTTCATAACGGCTGCTTGCTAAAAGTGGCCTTGTAGTATTGCAGGCTACTGCTCTCCCACTGGCTATAGCAAAGATGTCGTCTGAGCCAAGAATCATTTCTGTTTGCTTAACGTGGCGAGGGAACAGGCGACCATTTTGTTTACGCCACTAACTGTATGAGGATCTAAGAGCAAAAACAGATACCTAGACATGCTCCATTACCTAAATGGAACAAAGGTTGGTGAAATAATTTAAATCATCATTGTGTGTGTGTGTGTGTGTGTGTGTGTGTGTGTGTGTGTGTGTGTGTGTGTGTGTGTGTGTGTGTGTGTGTGTGTGTGTGTCTGTGTGTGTCTGTGTCTGTCTGTGTCTGTGTGTGTGCATTTGCGCCCGTGCGTCCATGTACACGTGCGGCACACGTTGATTTGTGTGCGTTGGGAAGGCGCTCCCCTGTAAAATGAATAATGTAAGCATTTGAATATCTTTTATTCAGCTGGAGCAGGAGCCGGGCTCTTGAAGCTGTCAGAGAGAAACTTTAATAGAGCGAAGCAAAGGGTAGAAAGAGGCCCTGGGGCTACACCACTCTGCTGCACAGATCTGCAGTGCTCAACAGCACTACGCTCATAGATCTACATCGTTCTACTGCACTACACTGTTCTAATTTGTTTGGTTCATTGAGATAAGCAAGCAGTAGGTGGCACCAATCTTCTCCAGGTTAGATGTATATTATTAACCATTAACCATTTATTATTTAATGATTGTTTTTGTCCTAAATTTATATTTTTTTACAAACTATCCTGTCCGCTGAGCAGCGGATGACTTGCAGACAGCTTGTTACAGACAGTGCTTGAATTGGGCCATTACTCACTGGTATAGAATACCGGTTCTGCTGACTTCGTTTGACCTGAACATTACTATAACAAATATTACTTATATAATTACTTATCACCTCTTACCGGTGAATCTAGGTATTGTGATATCACAAGTTCACAGAGGTTACCATATATGGAGACTATTCTACTGTGTGGAGCGATGCACAGAGTGAAAAGTCAGTCGGAAACAGATCTCCAAACAATATCAATAAATCTGCACCGGATGTATTAACCGCACCCAGGTATGCATTAACCGGGTTGGGTACATTCCCAACTAGCCTTGTTCCCGACTTGCATCGTGCACAAACCTATCATCTTTGTAATAAAGTTCAGTTCTCACATCGCATTCTACGAGTGGTCAAATTAAGTTCTGAAGTTCTTGCATTTTGCAACACGTTTACCTTCATAGTTCTACAGCACTACAGTATTCTTTGAGACACACACAGGGGTATTTCGGAGCTGCACCTCTCTACAGCACTACACTGTTCTACAGTACATACAGTAGCAGTACCACTCTACATCAATACACCGTTCTACAGAGCTACACCACTCAGCGCTCTACTCCTGTTCTCACAACGTGAGTGTTGTCATGGAGCGAGGTTATAATAACAAGATAAGAGAATGCTGATATGAGCTGAGTGAGGGGGGGGGGGGGGTAGACAGTCAGAGTAGGGAAGCGAGCAGAGGAAGGCGGGAGGGGGGGGGGGAGGGTAGGTCAAACTAGCTACAGGGAGCCATGACTGAGGCTGATATACAAGAGCCTCCTGCAGGCTGATAGGATGCAGATCGATGACCGAGAGGAGAGGAGAGGAGAGAGGGTAAGAGGAGGAGATAAGAGAGGAGGAAATGGAGAAAGCAGAGGGGATGGAAATACAGAGAATGACAGTGGGAAAGATGACAAATCTGGTTGGTTCAGAAGCAGGGGGGGCAGACAGACAAGACAAGTCAGACAAGACACACGGACTGTGTCCCGGGCCAGTGTAATAACTGGGTGCACTACAAATCCCGAACCTATGAACCTATGAGGCAGAATGAGAATGTACTGTAGGAGAGAGGTACTCAGGGAAGGAAAGATGGAACATTTTGAAGGAGGAAATAGTATCAGTGAGATAGAAAGGAAAGACAGACAGGGCGACAGGCGTGCAGGCATAGAGACGGCATCCCTACCCAGGCGAAGGCACTGTCTGAGGATGCCCCCAGACGACATGTTCTTCTCTGCCTCTATTTCTGTGAAGTTGAGGGAGCTGGCGAAGATGAGGACGTCCACCAGGTTGACGAGTCGGTGGAGGAAGGTGACCGAGGCCTCCACTGCCAGGCCCTGAGACGGTTCGATGTTTTCCAGCTCATGCTGTCAGCAGAGAGAGGGCGAAATATGGCCATGAGTTGCTTGACATGGAACTTCTTAGCCAAGCACTCTGATGGCCAATTATATGGTAATTAAACAAGCGGAGGATTCAGCCAAGCAATCTGGTTGATCAGACCGATTCCAACTGTGCTCTTGTGGTAACCAGCTTATGAGATATACTGTGTGTGTGTGTGTGTGTGTGTGTGTGTGTGTGTGTGTGTGTGTGTGTGTGTGTGTGTACTACTATATATATATATATATATATATATATATATATATATATATATATATATATACTTTTCAAATATTACCCATCCAATCAAAAGCAGTCAGGGGCCAATTAAAGCCTTAATTTATCACATCCCATTTCAAATCCGATTACAGACCAAGAACTGTCCAGATATAATTAAATTAGAATGGAACTGAACCTCAGCCAGCCATCTTCCCAGACAGGCCGGTCGACTAAATGGAAGAGTATTGATAGAAGCTAGGAGTCATGTTACACTAGAGAGCTACAGTGGCTGGAGGTCAGACCATACAAAAACACAGTAACCCTGTTAGCACAAGGCTAACTGTAGTCTAATGTGATTGGGAAAGGTCAATGTGGACATATGCCACGCCCCCCTTGACAGAGCTCATAGTGGGATACAGTCAGAGATGGATGGATGCACGCACACACACACGCACACACACACACACACACACAGGCAATAAACATAATATTCGGACAGAAAGAGACACTTAAATACAAGATCATCTCCTTGGTTGGAAGACGCCCCCTAGTCGTCGTTTGAGATCAAGGCTGCCGCCACGGTGTCGTCAGCAAACCTTACAATGGTGCGTGAGCTGTTTCTGGCCACACAAGTCACACTTTTCCATGTTTTCCATGCATGGCGTCGCACAACCAAGTATAAATAGCAAGCATAGAGAAAACCGTCACAGGGACTCACGGAGGAGGAGGTGGCGGCAGAGAGCAGAGGTAGGATGCCTCCACAGGCCATGATGAGGTTGTCCACAACCTGAGAGATGAGGTGGACCGTGTTGTGCACAAACACCACGTTCTCACTGCTGTTCACAAAGTCTAGCACCGTCTTCGTAGAGTGACTGAGAGGGAGAGAAGGGGAGGAACAGAGGGTTTTTAAAGTGAATGATACATATTTACATTTGGTACTCATATTACCAGCTAAGAAGGAGATTTCTGATTGAGCAGAAAATACTTGGAAGATAAATGCCAGTCAAGTGTCAAGTGTCAGGTCATGGTGACCCTACCTCCTCCACATCTGAACATCTGTCTCGATGGAGAACAGCAGGTCGGTGAGGAACCGTTGGTGCATGTTGGACCAGCGGAACTCTGGGATGCGGAACATGGTGGAACGAGATGATGAGGCACCGCCCTCTCTGGCCGCGTCGGCTGCCTCCGCAGCAGCTCCTAGTGATGCCGTCGCGGTTGCTGTCTGGCCTTGAACCTGCAGACACACCAACAGTACAAATACAAGGTTTGGCTTTAACAGGACGTTGACTTTTATAGAGGGTATGCATGTGACATCATCATACCCGGAAGTTATGCGGGAACGCCTACTGAGTGGAAAAATATACCTTCTGGCCTTGACAGCCCATACATCCAAACAGAAAAGTCCTATCTGATTGCAATAGACGATGTTAAACTCACTTTGCCCCTCACTTTGCCACTCGATTTGCCATTCACTTTATGCATGCGCAAATTGCGCATACCCTCTATATTGCAACTTATTAATGCCTAAAAATCATGATATAAAGTACACAAGTAATTATGCACTTCACTTCACAGTACAAACTGCAGTTTTTGGCTGTGTTTTTCTAGTCAATTCTTATAAGAAATATCAAAGCATTTTTATGTAAACATGTGAAAATAGAAACAAAAGCTAAGGCATTCTGACTCATACCTGTACACTCACAGACGCCTCCTTCAGCTCGAGTCTCTCTGTGTCCGAAGCCACATTGGACACATCGAGCCTGGCGATCTTAATATCGCTCTTGATCTCTTTGTTCTTGGTAACAGAGTCTGTGTTCTTCTGTGTGTCAGCACTAGGGGGTGTTGTGCTGGTGTCTGGGGCGTTGGCCTCAGTGACCTGGGCTTTATCTGCAATGCTGGGGGCGGCGGCGGCGGACTCTGCGGTAGGTTGGGGAGGTGAGGAAGATGGAGCGTCTTCGGAAGGTTCTGCAGTCTCCTGGTCTGTAGAGGGCAGCGTGGCATCCGGCGGTGGCAGCTCTGTAGCAGGGGCGTCAGGTAGGGGAGAGGGATGCCTCTCTTCACTGTGTTCCTCTTTGGGAGCTTCCGAAACCTCTTGGTCCAGTGTTTCAGCTGGTGTTTCCGAACTCTGACTCTCCAAAGCAGACCCGTCACTCATTTCGCCTTGTTCACATTCTTGGCTTTCCTCTTTTGTGATACACTCTTCCCCGTTCTTCTCCTCCTCAGCTATTACCTCCGGATCCTGCTGCTCGTTGCTCTCACTCTCTTTCTCTTCTTTAGCGTCTACTCCCTTTTTCCCTTCCTCTCCTGTGAATGCAGTGATAAAGGATGACTCCTCACAGTTTTCATCGAGGTAACTGGTGCCGACCTGGTCACTAATAGACGACACTTCCACAAGGTCCTCGTTTAAGAAGGAGGCTCCACCCACCATGCTGGATTCCGCAGAGGCCCCCGGGGTCTCTAGAGAACCATCGCCTTTAACCTCTGGCTCCACTGCAGGAGCCTCTGGTTCTTCTAGTTCTTCTATGTCTTCCAAGGAGTCTCCTTTGTTTGTGTCACCGTCACTTTCAGAGGATTTCTCATCATCGGCTAGAGATATTTCTGTACCGTCAGCTTCTGACGTTTCACCGGTTTCTCCCGCCACGTTTGTGTCCTCTAGTCCTTGTTTTGCTATTTCGTCAATTTCAGTCAGGGTGCTAGGTGTGCCAGCTGTCACATTGACGTCGACCTCGGTGGTGGACGGAACAGCAATCGTCTCTTCCTGGTTGGTCTCTGCACTCGTCTCCTCTCCCTCTTCTTTTACTTCGTCTTGTGAGGTTCTTTTTATCATGGCAGCTTCAGCCTCTTCTTCAGCTGAGCCGGCTTCAGCGTGTAGGTGTGGGTCTTCCTCATCGTTCCTGGCCAGGATGTTGGAGACGGTGATGGTTGCTGGTTCCCTCTCACCGGAAGCCTCCTCTGGGCTGGAGGAGGAGAGGGTTTCATTGGGCACTGAGGAAGGCATATCTAGAGCCCCTATGGAGGACTGAGGGTCCACAGTGAGTTCAATGACAGTAGACGGGGCAGTCTCCTCTAATTGTTCCCCGTTAGCACCTTCCAAGGTCTCTGAGGCATGGCTGGCTCCAGAGACGGTGCGGATGGTGCTGCCGGAGCCCGCAGACTCCTGGTGCTGGTACTGACGGAACATACGTGAGAGGTTCTCCTTGTGCTGCTCAAAGGTTACCTGTAAACAAAGAACACATGGTCCTCAGAGTTACAACAGGGGGTCCCTTCAAATCTTGTATGATAGAAACCTTTTTCTCCTTTTTATATTAACCACTTGTCTTGAACTCTAGCATCCATATTCTGAGAACTTTAAAGAGGTTTGGTGTAGAGAGTCAAAGGTCAAGTTTAGTTAAGTGGTTAAATATCTGAAAACACAAATTGACATGAAAATAATAATAATAATAATAATTATGATTGTGCTAGCAAACAATGAAACTATATGGAGTCTATGAACAGGTTGTGGGTTCATCTCTCTCTCTCAACTAAGGAGTCCTTGGCCTGAAAACGTTGATAAACAAAGAAACTAGAATAAAGTTGGATTCAATGGCGTTCACTCTATTAGCGTTGATTCAAGATATCGCTAAACGTTGTATCTTCATATTTGATATTGATAAAGTAATTTAAATCAACCCAACTGAACCAAAGTGGTTTGAACTGACTGGCATTGCCATCCTTTCATGCCAGTGCTCTCCATCCAAGTGGGCATTAGCTTAAATTCTGGCCTACAAGAATGTTCATGGGGTCATCAAATAGAGTTTTCCTATCTTGTGTGGAGATTGTGAACATTTCGTCCAAATGGTGACACTCAAGGAAAGGGTGCATTTTCCAGGCAGCTGTAAATTCTCTATCAATCCAGCAAGTAGTTCTTAAGATTTTCGTCCAAAGACGGACTTAGTCTGGAAGTCAGACAATTCTGCTAGAGCAAAAAAAAAAGAAAGCCAGGCAAAAAAGAAAATCAAAAACACCCAACATTACAGGTCTAATTACAGGCCTATCAGTCTTCCACCCATCAGATACGCTAAGACATAACTAAGACTGCTCGTCTATAATGACAATGGTCTGCGTTGACATTTGAGGAAGAGCCTTTCCATGTAAGCAGTCATAGATAAGCAGCAGACACTGTTAGTTGCGTGTCTGCTTGCTGTGCAGAGTGCGTGTCCGGCATCGGCAAATCCTCCTACACCCAATTTAAGACCCTGCATTAATCAAGCAGCCTCATAGGACAGAAAGTCAAAGACCGACTGGCGAGGGTGCAGAGGAGATTGTGAGTGTGAGTGTGTGTGTGTGTGTGTGTGTAGGTGGATTGTGGGGGATGAAACTAGAGCCACTTTGCAGCATTTTCACCTGAGGCTATTTAGACAGAGAGATGGAGAGAACATTGCAACAGACGGAGAGATCAAAAGGTAGAGAGAAAGAACTAAGACAGCATGGTTAATGTAGACGGGACAGAAGTGAGGAAGAAAGGAATGGAAGAGAGAGAGAAGCTGATTATTTGTAATTAATTAGGCGTTATTGTTCTAAATTAGCCGGCTACACGGGTGCCCATTAATCTTCTGCAGGGAAGCAGTGATTGGTAATCCATAGCTCACAGCCTGCACCACTATCCCTCTTGCTTCTGTCTATCCTTAGCTCCTCTTTTGCAGTCTTTCCCTCCAGCTCCCATCTCTGCCTTGCATTTATTTAATTGTTTTCCTCTCTTAACTCCCCATTCCATCACACTCTCACCCTCTTCTCTTTCATTCTCTCTTTCTACCCCTCCCTCTCTCTCTCTCTCGCTCTCTCTCCCCATCTCTCTTACAGCTGTAGCGATCACACAGCGATCCCCTTCCACCCCATTAGCTCCGGCTTAATTTGCCATTTTGCATTTCTTGCAATTAAAAGGCTGCATTTACAGGACACAGTGTGCACTCCTAAGGAAATTGTGCCTGAAGTGCAGTACAGCACAGTGCATAACGTCATGGGCTCAGGATGCAGCCTGCTACATTAAGATGATGTATGCTGGCCTTAAAAAGGGGCACTCGGTAACAGATCCAGTTACCATTAGATGGAGGCAGTGTGCATCGTACGACTCTGTGGTTTTTTAAAAACAGGCGCTTCGCCCTCCTCGCTACAATATATAAGAAAATGCCTTGGGTGGCCCCAGACATCAGTGCAGATCTAATCTAATTTCATTCTGCTCCGTGACTCGCCTGCACTCCTGGTGGGGCTATGGAAAAATGTTATGGTAATGTAGGAAACCGTGGTGGGCTCCTCTAATGTGACAGCTAACATGGTATTAACTGGACACACAGAGCAGCCAGATCATACAAATGATTTGAAATGGCTCTGCGCAAAGGGACACCAATGTAAACAAAACAAAAAAAAGAAACAGCTGGCATACTGTACTACGGTTCTTCAAACTACCAACGTATACACAGGCCTCACCTGTAGGTCTGCAATGTTTTAAAATGTTTTAAAACAGCAAATGTTCCACTTCTACTTCCCGACAGTCCAAGAATAGTGAAGTATGTCATGCAACCACCGATATTATTTAGACATAAAAAATATATAAAGGTCCACACACTGGTTAGATACTCCACTTTATTATGCTATAACGCACAATAAACAGTAAACAGTAAAAAGTACAAAGTGTGCTGACCTTACATATTTTTATGTTGATCTTCTGTTTGTCCTGCACCAGGACACTGAAGTGGGAATATATGTGCACTTCCTTATTTATTCCATATTATCCTGAAACGTTTCACAACTCAATATTGTATGCCACAAAATATGAATTGAAAAATGATGATACAGTACGGTAGTTTCTTTTCTCTCTCTCTCTCAAGTAGATGTATTAGGCTACATCTTTGAATGATGTAATGGATATAAAGTGAACATACAGTGCAGCCTCCAGCGGTTTGCCTTTCTTTGTTTCTCCACCTAGACACAGTCTAACAGATCTGGGACCAGCACGGGCCGCAGACCGCAGCCTACGCGGTGAAGGCCGCAGTGGCTCAACGCTGGTCCAGGGAGACCCCCGCAGTAGTAGCCTGGGAGTCCCCATTTAGATCAATAGATAGGGAGCAACCGCAAAACAAAGGGGAAACGGGGAAGGCAGCAGGGCCTCTAATCCGATTAGCTAAATGCAATTCCTCCTCCGAAAATCAATGTCGTCTGCTGCTGCAGTCCGGCCGACTGTTTGCTCTCTTTTCACCTACTCTCTCTCGGTTCCTTGGTTAACCATTTTCTTCGGGTTTTTATTTTACTAACCCTGTCTATATAAGAACCCTCTTGAGATTTGACTCATTAAGGCTAACTAATACTATTTCTCTTATCCAGAGAGACATTCTACAGTAGAACTTGACATTTCCATGACCCTAAAAGGATCGTGCATCAGAGCCTTGCAAGGATACAAAATGGGAGACGTTAAAACTATGTCACAAGGAAGAATTCTTTGTTATTGTTTTTCTAGAACCGGGCTCTGTTACACTGTGCAGGGGAAGAGAATGAGAGAGATGGAATACTGATTCAGCAAGGAGAGGGGATGTGAGGTGATCTCAAAGAGACAAGGACTACATTACAACAGCTCTCTCTTCTGAGCTTTGGTTGGCGTTGAATGAGACGTCATTTTACACTAGTCATGTGCCTACATATACATATACGTACGCATCAGTGGCCATGTGCCTACATATACATATATATACGTACGCATCAGTGGCCAATCATAATTTGATTCCCAGCTTATTAAGACTTAAAGCTTGACCACCGTCGATTCAATAAACAAGTAGTTTCACTGCTAGACCCCCAAATAGCCTGGTGCAACCAGTGGTCTTGTTGTGTTCTCCCATAATAGTTTCTCACACTGTTGCGAAAGAGGAGGGAGCCAAACTTGAAAATTGGTCAGCCATAGGAAAAGTATGGCTTTAAGATTAGTTAACTCATTCTTCAATGAACAACCTGCCTGTAGAAACAATAGAATTAATTTTCAGCTATTATCTGGTGCTGGTCAATGCACCTCTACAGTATGTTCTCTTTCCCCCCTTCTTTTGTGTGCTTATTGAAACCCTGAGAGAACAACAGCAGCGTGTGTGTGTGTGTGTGTGTGTGTGTGTGTGTGTGTGTGTGTGTGTGTGTGTGTGTGTGTGTGTGTGTGTGTGTGTGTGTGTGTGTGTGTGTGTGTGTGTGTGTGTGTGATGTCTCAATAAAACAGCCTTGATCTGAGATTTATGTCCAAGCTGTTTAACCCCATGTGTGAATGAACTGAGAACTAAGGTATTTTTCTTTAGGCAATTAAAACTCAGTTACTGCCAATTAAATATGCCCTCGAGTGGCATTATTGCCAGAAAATCTCCATAGACTTCCATGTAATTTATAGTGCACAGATCATGCACGCCCATGCACAGATCATGCACCATGTTTGTGCAGGCTGTTCACAGCTTTCAAACAAAAAAAAAAGATTGGAAATCCGTTCAGGCATTCTTGAGATAATAGCCATTATGTTTTACATTATGTAAGCAAAGATGGCTGCCCTGTATGAAAGATGGGGTTGTATGGGGGGTGGAACATGCAAAATCGCGATTGAAATCATGTTTACTAGATTTAAAGTGCAATTCTACACTTTTAACAATTCATTCTACTAGACCTTACCCGTTCGAAGATATGTGCTGCAAAATATGTGCAGAGTGTGGCTTATGGGGAAAGTAACTGTAACTGGTGCGTGCGTGAGAATATGTGGGAGCATCATAATGTAAGGAGCAGCCCATGGAGGAGTGTAGAGAGAGAGAGAGAGAGAGATAACATTCCTAACTGTGAGAGAGGTGTGTGTGGGCCCGGGGCTACAGATCCCATGGCCTGGAGGAACGGACCGTAACCCTGACAACAGGCTGTAGAGCTGTAGAGATGAGAAAGGCTAATAAATAGCTTGAATTCGGGAAAAATTAAATTCGGGCTCCGTCACCGTGTGTATAATGCTAATGGCCAATGCCATGTTAAATTTTAGATCAGTCGCTGAAGCGAGTGAATAGATAATGCATTGTGTGACTGACTGACTGACTGACCTCTCTCTCTAATTATAGTATGGATTCCAGTTGCAAAAGGAGTAAACCTTTACAGCATAGATAGAGTATATACTGTATATGAATGCCAGTTTTACACTAGATATTGATGCCTCTACCTACTATAAAGTACAGATCTATCCATCCATGTCCGAGGCCCTGCATGTTTAACTTTCCATTCCACAAAAGCTATGTTTAAGGGCAATTAAAAAGCAGTTCCCTGAAGTTCCTCCGTCAACACACAGTAAATTACCACAAAAAAAAGAAGGTAAAATTTTTCATTTTTACAGCATTTTGACGGATCTATTTGTAAGGAGTGTTTGTTGGTTGTCATGTAAATGCAGTGGTGCTCTGCCAGCAGGGTAATGAAGTGAGCAGACAGCGAGAGGCTGAAGGACACAAGCTCCTTCATGCACTGATCCCTCTGCTTCTGGAGGACTGTCCTTCACTCAACTCCTCAGCTACCGGAGGAGAGGGCCACCTTGGGACACACTCTGACTGTGTGTGTGTGTGTGTGTGTGTGTGTGTGTGTGTGTGTGTGTGTGTGTGTGTGTGTGTGTGTGTGTGTGTGTGTGTGTGTGTGTGTGTGTGTGTGTGTGTGTGTGTGTGTGTGTGTGTGTTTTAGGGGAGTCTGTCGTGTCAGCAGACCCACCTGCAGGAACAGCTGTCCGTTCTGACACACACATGCAGATACCTGCGGTCATACTGGCAGACATACAAGGATACACAAACGTACCTGCATGCACATATGCTTGCATGCAACATAGACACACACAGATGTACATGCATACACACACACACTCACACATTTTATCTGATTCGTAGTCGGTTATACAAGGGTTATACTATAACCTGCCTACACAGAGCTTCAATGCCTAAACCATCTTGTATCAGCGGCTTCAGCTTCAGTTCTGAGCAAAATTCAACTAAGAGAGAATATCATGGAAGTGGGAAATCTCAAAGCCAACCTAAACTTGCGTCCCAATTAGTACAGCATATCGTTACTGTCAGGCAGAAACATTTTATCTCAGTTTTTTTGAGGATCTGTACTTTTAAAGTAAAATGTAAATGCTCTACTTTTACTCTCTGAGTAATTTAAATTGTAAATACTCTACTTTTACTTTGAGTAAAAAAAAAACACGGACAATGAGTAGGAGTAAATGAAATTCAGGATTTTGACATACTTGTGAAAGCATTGGGACTGATGTCATGAGCGTGTCGCTGTTTCTACATGTCATCTTTTCGACAACCAAACCTAACCCAAACCCTAACCTCTGTGGGGTGAGGCGCTATCCTGCCAACGCTCTGTTGTCGAAATGTTGCGCTACCGCTAACCCCAGCAGGTGGCAGTAGTGCAGGATTATGTGACGTGTCAGACCATGAATATTTGGTTGAGGTTGTTTTAGATCATTAACAGTTCTGCTTTGGTTACCTTACCTCTCAGCTGAGAATGCAGCCCATCTAATGCCCAGATGTAGAGGGATTTATCTAGTTCAGAGATATGGATGGGACCCATAGGGCTCTATTTACGTCCATGCCTTACCCTTTATCCCTAAACTTATTGTACTTAAAATATGTTAAAATAAATAAATAAATGTGATATTGAAAGTGGTTTTCCGAATAGTAGTTTTCTGTTCCTGGTTAATGACATGATTGATATAATTTGGGACAGCTTAGGTAACATGTAACGTGTGACATGTAATTAATGTACTTTTTACTTTGAGTAGGATTTCTCAGTACTCTTTCCACCTCAATACGTATGTCCCACTCTTGGCTCATTGGCCAGACTTCACAGGATGCTTAATTATTTTTTTATTTATTTTTTTAGATTTGTTTTTGGGCTTTTTATGCCTTTTTTTGATAAGATAGTAGACTGACAGGAAATGGGGAGAGAGATGGGGAATGACAATTTAATTCATAAAAAGCACCGCTCACCTCACACTGGGTGTGATTTTTCCCCCCATTAACAGATACCCTTTTTTTCCTCAAAAGTAGAAAAGACAGAACAATCCATAAGGTGGGAACAAGAGCTTGTTGAATGGCCATTTTTTATATTTTTTAAAGAGTTTGGGGTAAATATTGAAATGCCCAAAATAGGGACAACAGGTTGAAAGTGGTAAACCACCGTCTGTGGTTAACAAATGAAAAGCATTAACAAGAAACTATTCTATGATTTTTCACAGGTTAGTAGAAACGTGGCAGGGAAGCCCCAAAATCGAAAAACTATGTTGGCAGTCAATGAGTACAAATATGAACAGGATTACAATGTCATAAAACTAAATCTAGTTTTGGTTCATTTTATTTTAATTAGAGACTGGCCTTAAATGTGTTCACAAGCCTCACATGGTCACACTGCCACGCAAACTCTGCAGAGTAAGAAAACAGGCAGAGAAAGCGTGTTCATTCTGTTCCGTATCCCTCACAGACCAGAAAACGCAAAAGGCAGGAGCGTTAATTTCATATATTTTAACTAAACTATTTACCAGCTAACAAAGGATGTGTTAAATGAGTTTACAATGAGTTTACAATGAGTAAACTTGGGCGTTTATCTAGAAAACGTTTTAAATGTTTGCCCCAAGGGAATGTATTTAATGTCTTCATGCTGCAAGCTTACAGGCCTATGTGCATGTCCTGTCTTCAGTGCGTGAGTGCTGTTGACAAACTGACAAATAGTTCCGCTACATTTACAAGCTTAAAACTAGAATTTGCATCCAAACTGGGAAACCGCATTTACAGGTCAGCAAGGGAACAACTGTGTTTTATTGCAATAGAAGAGAACCTCTAACCATTTAAGAACCAAGATCTTGACAAAAGAAATGTCCTTCTCACACATCAGTGGGTCCATGGTATCTGTGCAGAACCGTGAACATTAAATCAGAGCGTGAGCAGTGTATCTTCACATAAAAGATATGCAGGATGTGCATACTGTATGTATGCATGTATATGTATGTATTTGTGAATGTGTGTATGTATTTATCAGAGCCTCCCAGTGGGATGCTTGTATTTATGAGGCCTTGTTTCTGTGATTGTTCAGACACAGTGGAGATGAATATTCAATGAGCTGAGAGAGAGAACAGGGCTTCCAGGAGCCCAGGAGAGACCATCAGCTGCTCTCTACCACTAACACACACACACACACACACACACACACTCTCTGATACATTCAAGTGCAAACAGATACGTGCACACACAGAAATACACACAAACGTACGCACAACACACTCACGCATGCATGCATTTGTGCATGGGGCGCGCGCACACACACACACACACACACACACACACACACACACACACACACACACACACACACACACACACACACACACACACACACACACACACACACACACACACACACACACACACACACACACACACACACACACACACACACACACACACACACAGAGAGAGCCCTGCGGCAGTGGGAGGAGAGAGCAACAGTGACAAACAGCCTTGGTGCTACAAAGGTGGCAGGAAATCTATCAAACAGGACAATAAAATTGCAATTGAGTTTCTTTAGCTTTTTTTTTTTATTTTTTTCTTCTAGCAGATGCATGTATCTTGATGGCTTGCGTCCACTGTAGCTCTCCACTTCAAGGGCTGGATGCCTGCTGAGCGTGTGAGTGCGTGTGCGTGTGCGTGTGCGTGTGTGTGTGTTTGTGTTCATTTTAGATCTTATAACGGCATGTGTGTATTCACACACTGAACGAACATGTGATGTGAACTTCTGTTTTTAGATTGGTGCCGGGCATGGTAAATAGAGCCAAGAAGAAACAACATTAATCTTGCGCAATTATAGGGAAAAAGGCAATTACAGCCTGTCTAGTACCAAAGAAGAATGAACAATCTCAGGCGCAGGGCTAAAGCAGAGCGTAGCTATGCAGCCAAACGCGTGAAACCTGCAAGAACAATAAGCTTAGGTTGAAACGAAATCCCACATACATGAGCTGGGTTTCATAAACAGCAAGTGACGGGGGGTTTATTTTTTTACTGTGTGATCGAAAACTGGACAAACTGTAAATTACAGCAACATCAATATTGTTCAATGAGACACCAGTTTGCCAATAATTCAATAAAATATATAACGCAATATGTTCTACTCCAGTTTAGAAACATATTTTTCAATAAGGGTCGTTTAACATAGATTTTTGAAGAATGTAACTGAACTACTATTATACAATATATATACAGCACTACACAATGTGTGATATTTAACATTTTTTCTTTTTTTTTGTTGGATATTGTAGTTGACAGAGAGTGAAAAAGAATTGAATTATATACGTGTATGTTGCACAGTATATACAGTATGTGTGTGTATACTGTATACACACACGCACACACACACACACACACACGCGCGCACACACACAGACACACACACACACACACACACACACACACACACACACACACACACACACACACACACACACACACACACACACACACACACACACACACACACACACACACACACACACACACACACAGAACGTCCAAAACAAAGAAATACAAGATATTTATATATTATATAAGATAATGAAAGATATTTAAAAATAGTGAAAATAGATCTACAAGCTCATTAACCATCTACAAGCTTCTAGATGTACACTACTTCCAATACTTTAGTGTGACTCTTGAATGATGACTTAGGGAATGTATTCATGAAGAAAAACAAATCATATACCGTATATGAGGTTTATACCAGACAACAACGATTTCATTTATTTAGTCATTCGTTCATTCATTTATTCATTCATTTATTTCAATGGTAGCTAGATACTAAGAACAAGGTTAAATATTATTAGCATTATTAATTGCTGTACCATTGTGTACTGTGAAACTATTTATTACTAACTGATATACAGTAATTATGCATGGTGTTGATACTACATGGTTGAGACAGTGAGTAGGTGCTGTACACTGGGGTCCACAGTGTTGACAATGACTACACAGTGGTTCTCAGCTCCCAGAATACTGCAGTTTTTTTGTTCTGACCGTTTAATCAGGTTCTCGTTTAGACCCGAGACAATATAGGTGAATGCAATTAACTTCCTTGTACAACAGAGAAGTAGCAAATGACTGGATGCCAAGGACAGTAGACAAGACTAAGATACGCGTGCGCGCGCGCGCACACACACACACACACACACACACACACACACACACACACACACACACACACACACACACACACACACACACACACACACACACACACACACACACACACACACACACACACACACACACACACACACACACACACACACACACACACACACACACACACACACACACACACATTCCAACACTCTTCCATACAGTCTAACTGTGCCCCCTACTGGCCACCACCTCTTAAGACACCCTGATCCTCTCAAACGTCTCACATCATGAGTACTTCTTCGAGTTGGCCTTCCCTTCAGTCTGCCAGGCTTAAAAACCTCCCCTGACCACAATCTGACACCAGCCTCAATTACTTCACTGCTTTGGAAGCGGGCGACGTAACGCGATATCAACACTGAATTTTCTAAAGCAGTTCCCTGAATTGGCTTTTTGGAAATCAGAAGTGCCAGGAGTTTATTTTTATCTCTGCGACGTGAAAGATGGAGACTCCATACATAAATAGAGAAGAGAGGTTGAATGGCTGCTAGGCACTTTACACTGTACTGTAAATCTTTTTTTTTAACATCATAATCACTGTATGGTTTCCATCAGTGGATCTGATGGACACAGACTGAGGCAAGGCTCCATTACTATTATGTCAGCGTCAGCCTAAGCTGTGAGTTACTAAACACAGGTAATAATGCCAAGGGCTCTAATTTCTCCAGCACGGTTCTGTTTGACTTTTTAAAAATGGCACCTCAAGTGTTCTGGACACATGCCTTCATAAAAGAGAACTCTTCTCATCTCTCGAACAATGGTTTATCCAATTCCTCCCAATACATTCTTGATTAAATATTCTCTTTGATACTTTGTTGCGACCGTAGGGAGCTAGTTTACTATGAGAACCGTCACAGCTTGACCGCACAGTATGTATGTATGTATACATGTAACGCCTGACACTGTGATTCCCCTGACACATCACTGTGACATCACAGGTGACATCGCAGTAATGTCAGATACTCAGAGCCGGGATCTCCATATATGGGCATAAACAGGTGACATCACAGTGATGTCAGATACTCAGAGCAGGGATCCCATATATGGGCATAACATGGATTCTGTTAGGGATCTCCATATATGGGCATAAAAGGGATTAGTGATGTCAGATACTCAGAGCAGGTATCTCCATCCTGAGAATCCTGAGATCCAGGATCTGACCAGTTCTGTTCTGACCACCTGGTTGCAAAGCCATGCACAAACATATAGTGTATGTTGCAAAGGAGAGGGACTCATGCATCTAGTACAGATTAGGTTTAGCCTTCTCAGATTCTTATTTTCTTGATCCTTTCCCCTAATCTTCTATTTGGTGAGTTGTGGGTTCATGTTCAAACTAACATGTGACAGATGATAGGGTTTGAGGTTTACAGTTGGAAAGAGGGGCAAAGAACTGGATGCAAGTGGTGTATCTACCACACCAACAATACTGCACAGACATCCTCTGTGTGTGCTGTGTGCGTGCGTGTTTACATACTCAAGAGCCACAGTGTGTGTGAGATGTAATGGAAAAGGGAAAAGACAGAGAGTGCTTGAAAGATGGCACAAGTGATATGGATCGAGAGAGAGGAGACGATCCACAGAGAATGATACGATCCACAGAGAATGATAAACATGCAGCATTCAGCACGTGTGTGTGTGTGTGTGTGTGTGTGTGTGTGTGTGTGTGTGTGTGTGTGTGTGTGTGTGTGTGTGTGTGCGTGCTCATGTACATAAGGAGTGCTCTGACCTTGGAGTGTGTGATGGACAGGGTGTCCACCCAGACCCTCCAGCCTCCCCACTCGTACTTGATAGCGTGGTAGAGGAGGATGCGGAAGATGGCGTACACCATCTCTGTGATCTTCTGCTCCTCGCTGCTCCTGGGGTTGATGAAGCACAGAGACAGCATCCACTCCTGCCACACGGAGCACTGCAGCAGACTCCTAACACACACACACACACACAGAGGATATGTACTGTATGATAGTATTGCAGTGGTTCTCAACCTTTTCAGGCCGCGGCCCCTAAAATAATCATATTTTTAACTGGGGTCCCCACACCCTGACGAGCACTAAGAGTTGAAGCATTACATTTTGTATAACATAGTTCTATTGTGAAAATAGCAGATCTACATGCTCACAACGCCGTTGTGAGCATGTAGATCGGCTATCTTCACAATTTCTGCCTCTAATATTTCACAATTTGGCCAAAGTTTAATTTGTAATTTTAGAGATTAAAAGGTCCTTAAATTGTCAATTTAGAAATGTGCATAAACCCTCTATACAAATAAAATTTACGTTGGTTTGTTTACTATTGAGTGAGAAAACAATGTTGCACATTAAGTTAATCATCTGGGGACCCCCTAAAATAATTAGGGAACCGCCCTGGGGGTCCCGACCCACAGGTTGAGAACCACTGTGATAGTAGACTATGAAATCTTGAGTGTTCATTTCACTTGGTGAAAGTTGGTAATGTAGGTATATTATACATATAATATGTATAATATACCTACATTACTATACATTACTATAATTATTATAGTAACACTAAAGGTCTTTGCACACTGCTGTTTTTTCAGCCGAATATCAGAGCGAATTTCGGATTAGGTAAATAAAAAAATAAATCAACCTCACGTTATGTCAATCACTTTTGCACACTGCCGCCCGTTTCGTTTTCATTTATTTTCGGACCAGGGTCGATTTTTTTCCCGATTTTCTCAACTGTCGCCACTAGGTACCTTGCTCTCTCTCTCCTCTTTCTCTCTCCTTGGGCTGAAAAACCTTTTTTGCGGATTTCGGATTTCTAAAACGCAACGAAAAAGCGCAGCAGTGTGCAACCAGCTTTATTCGTGATTATTATTGTTTTTACATAAAATGTTTACATTTTAGTCAGACAACTATCACCCGAGGCAATTCATGATGCAAACAGTCTTTATGATGAAAATAACTTTAAACTGCTTCATCGCCAACATTAAAAATAAATAAAGAAATGGCGAAAAGAAAAAGAAAGAACAAATTACAGTAATCAGAGCCATGCTGTTCCTTTCATCTCATAATGATTATATACAGTATCAGCCCTGAGGCATGACATGGAATGAGATGAGAGCTACTGTAAAAAGAGAGGTAAAGAATAACACCAGGCAAGCAAGAACACACATACTGTACACCAACATGCAGGAAAATGACTTGCGTATCCTATATAGCTATTAGCTACGTTAGTATGAGATATACCACATGTGACTACAGTACCTCCGGCATAACAGTGTATGAACTATTCATGTCTATGTAACCATACTGTATCTTGACTTAAACTATGTTCAACATTAAACAATATTAATCCCCCTGGGTCATTTGTTTTGAGCAGCTTGTACACAGAGAAACACAGTAAAGCCTCTATCAGAGTCCAGGGTGAAGAGCTATTCACTTCACCGCGGTGTAGTTTTCTAGCTATCACCTAAAAATACATAACAAAGCCTAGGTGAGAGCTAGGAAATTACAACGCGGTGAAGTGAATAGCTCTTCACCCTGGACTCTGTTAGAGGCTTAACACTCCAAGGATCTAAATGTGGAATACAATTATTTTACACCTAACAAGTCCAAAAATAAAAACCTTATTGTAAACCTACAGAGGACTCATAAGTCATATTGCAGTGGAGATGAACAATTTAGAATGGCGGTTAGGTTTACACATACTGTAACGACAGCCTGATGGCAACGGAGACATTTAATTCGCTAAAACGTGTCCAGCAGAAGCCAAAATGCTTGGAGAATTCTGAAGGATTTGTTGCTTACTGGGTCTCTTTGATTGGTTTGGTGTGGTTTGGCCAGAGGATGTTTTGGTTACTTACTGTACAGGAAGAACTCAGGTCTATTTGTGTGAGTGATTTGGTTGTCATTATAACAGCCCCACACACGCGCCCACACACGGTCCTCTTCCTTACCTGCGGTTCTCTCTGCTGTTGTTGAACAGTTTGATCATGTCAGACAGGAAGACTCTGCGGACCTCCATGCTCTCAGGTGACGGAGGACAGTTCTTCAGCAAGGCTGCGATCACCTTCAGGATCTCTGGAGAATAGAGGTGTAACGATATAGTAATATCGTTTTTAACTTAAGAAATCGAAGTATATCGAAATGAAAACAGCTAAAATCGAATCGTATCGTTTTATTTTGTATCGTATCGAATCGGCAGTGCAAAGAATCGATTGTATCGATACTACCTACTTGTGCATTGTATTTAGCATTTAAAAAAAAAAAAAAAAAAGAGAGAGGTTTAATTAATTTTCCTTTCCATATAGCTACACCGGTCTATTGATATTATCGATTACACACATTCAAAATGTGTGTAATCTCTGGGTTCATGTCAAGGTGCAGGTTTGTCAATATATGTCCAGGTATTTGGCAGATAATCACTGTGTTTACTTATTTATATCCATAATAATACATGTTTCCCTTAAAAACCTGCACTATCCACACCTTTCACACAGATTTAATTTCTTTGCTAAATAGTTACTATATCGATTTTAAATCATTGAATCGAATCGTATCGAATCGCCATGAATGAACCAATATCGTCCATGTATCGTATCGTCAACCATGTATCGTGATATGTATCGAATCGCTATTAAAATGTATTGTTACACCCCTACTGGAGAACAAACACCTGGCACACGCACCACTTATGAAAGGACACACATTCATATTTGTCTCATTATTAAAGGCTTTTGCACACTATACTTTATAATTTATACCAAGTATATCAACATTGTATCACCATGTTCTTAGCTGAGAGAGAGATGAAGCAGGGACCCCCTCTACAGTACATATTGTATAAATGTGTGATGGAGATTCTCATCGATTTCATAGATAGATTCATAGACTTGTTTGACACTTAACCACTTAAAATCTTAAATCGTCGATACTTAGTAAACTTGACCTTTCACTCTGTACTTGGTCTGCTCTTTTTTACCTCTACACACCAAAGCTATTTGCCAAAAATAGACGATCTACAAGCTCTCATCACCTCGCGCTGCAAGGCGTTGAGAGCTTGTAGATCTGCTATTTTTGGCTAAAGTTCTCCTCAGAGTATAGGGATACTTGGTTCAAGTTGCTCGTTTAAAACAATTATCCTATCACACAAGGATTTTGCGGCCCCCCTGTAGTAACTCTGAGGACCCCCTAGGGGTCCCGGATCCCCTGTTGAAGACCCCTGATTTATACATTTATAATTGACAGCAACACAAGAGAGAGACGTGAGCTGGATTCAAACCTGTGGTATACCTACTGTCTGGACCCTGTGAGATACAGTATATCAGGGTTCCCCAATTAGTTTTCCCAAAGGGCCGAATTATGTCTAGGGTACCAAGCCGAGGGCCACAATATTGCAGGGGGCGACGGCGGCGTTCCCGCTACTCCAGCGACTGCGACAGTTCAGATATCGTCGTTGTCGGGTGAAAATCTTGTATGTCCAAAACCATTCAACGCCTCGAGGCGTTGTGTGCTTGTAGATCTGCTGTTTTCACTACTTTTGTGCGACGGCCTTGCATGATTTGCGAAAGAACGTACAAATTTGGAGATACGAGTTTTCCACCCGACAAAGACGATATACTAGTGTTGTTTCTGCTCTTATACCACCATTATTACTGGGGTTGGTGTGGGCCAGACAGTAGCCCCCCGCGGGCCGCAAATGGCCCGCAGGCCGCCTATTGGGGAACCCTGCAGTATATGAACACACCGGGAAGGAACCGTTGTAATACAAATGTTGAGACTTCAAAAAGAGGAATACCGTAGCGGGGCACAGTGACTCGCAGTTAAAAACAGCCTTTTATTAATGCAGATGACCTACAGTATGCCTGCAGCCCACACAGACCTCAGTGATAGCCCTCTGTTGAAGCACAGCGCTAATGAAAGAGTGTTCCTCCGAGCTCGTTTATCTGCGTTTGAAAAGGTTAATATGACACAAGTCGTAAGCAGTACTCGCACCGATTATGAAGCAGCCAGGTCTGTGCCCACGCAGTCCCACCCACACACACACACACGTATCCCGGGGATGAAGATTTGTCCATGGAACCTTTACAGTTTAAACGTTTTAACGTCCATAAATGTGCACGTGTTTTATCTGTTTGCAAATGATGACTGACTGAGGGACCCATTTGTCACGTGATACGTTACAGCAAATTACATTCTGAAGATGATTCAAATAACAAAAAAGTTGGTATTCTACCAGGAGGAGGATTCTGACTGGAAATAACAATCAGAGCTGCAGCTTGACAGAGAGAGCGAGGGGTGGGTGGTGCAGGGGTTAGAAAGACCACAAATCAACAACTAAATCAGACATTGGTCTGAGCATGTGCAAATCATTGTGTCACAAATCATCTCCATTCCCCTCGACAGCAGACACCTGGAAACTCTGCGGCCGCGCTACGAAAAAGCAGAACGGAGGAGAAACCGAAGCAGAATAGGAAAAAAAAGAATCAAATCAAATTAAATTAAGAAAAAACAAAAGTCCTGAGTCCCATTGATCTCTATCATACTGTAAATGGTTTTGGTACTGTTTCAAATCAGAGGGGCCCCCCCTGAGTCACGGGGGCCCTTTCTTGGATGGCTCGGCTTTGGTTAACCCGAAGAGACTGGCTGTTTAGATGAATTATCTAGACAATGTCAGTGTCCATTTGCTGTGAGCCGGGGAGACGACCAAAGGGGGCTTCGGTTTCACTCTGCCCGACAACAGCCCCCCCCCAACCACCCCCCCACCCTCAGTCCTTGGCGCTAACCGATGCCCTCCCTCGCCCCGGCAGACGGCTGTGTTGTTTCTACGCCTTAGTCATTCAAATTATGAGTCGCTGAACCCTTACCGCCAGAAAATTACCCCAGCATGTACCGGGAATGAGGGACGGATAGAGGGAAGAAGAGGGGAGGGGTAAGGATGGAGGAGGGGATAAAGATGGAAGGATGGCTTATTGCATTCTCTCTCTCCCTCTCTCTGTCTTTTTTTTTTTTTTTTTACTTTTTGCTCTCGGTTGCCTTTCTCTTGAGTTAATTTGAGGGAAACGGTACTTCCTCGGTCTGTTTGATTGGCTCTGACGTTACTAAACACTGCAATCAGGAGGCCATTTTGGGGTTTCGTAGCAGATTAAATCAAGAGAACAGGCAAAAGAGGAACAGAGCCCCCCCCACCCCCAACCCCCAAACAC
This sequence comes from Nannobrachium achirus, assembly GCF_963921795.1. NCBI lineage: Eukaryota > Metazoa > Chordata > Actinopteri > Myctophiformes > Myctophidae > Nannobrachium > Nannobrachium achirus. The sequence continues at coordinate 51,660,749 of NC_137812.1, forward strand.
ACGTGCGTTCTGTGGTGGCTCGCTCATGTGTAGAACTGCGTTTGCATGATATATACTGGCTGTCTGGGACGGTTGGGAAGGGGAGACCTTAACACAATAAAGGCTTTAGGTAATCACTGTGCGACGACGGCTGCACTCCTGTCAGATTAGGGCTGGTTGGAAGTAAACCTGGGCCGTGATTACACACCACACTCTGGAGTTTCAAGTCCACTGAAGTTCTGTATATATTTGTGTGTGTGTGTGTGTGTGCGTGCGTGCGTGCGTGCGTGTGTGCGTGCGAGAGACGGGGGGCGAGGGAGTTGGGGGGAGAGAGGAAACTATAAAGATAGGGTGAAAGAAAGCAACAAAGAGAAAGGGACATGAAATTACCCCATGAAATAGAAAGAGATAAAGATGGAGAGAATGAGAGAAATGTGAGAAACGGAGAGAGACAGACATAAAAAACGGAGAGAGGGAGGGACAGAGAGAGAGAGAGAAACAGAGTCAGAAAGACAGAGAGAGAGAGAGAGAGAGAGAGGGGCGAAAGGAAAGAGATGTTTTCTTTTTCTCAGAATTTGGTTTCCACATATGAAAAGGTTTTGGGAGCTGTCATGTGAAACTAGAGGTAAGTAATGGTCTGAAAATATCCTGCAGAAGCACTGATCAAAGGCTGCCCTGCTATTGCTGCTCTTTATGGAGCATCATATAGAAAATAAGCACACGCTTTGTAACTGTAATGAGGCACTGCTACACTATGTAGATCGGTGGTTCTCAACATGTGGGTCGGGACCCCCAGCGGGGTCCCCAAATTATTTTGGGGGGTCCCCAGATGATGAATTAACTTTTTCTCACTCAACAGTAAACAAACCAACATAAAGTTTAAGGGTATAGAGGGTATCTGCACATTTCTAAAGTGACAATTCAATGACTTTTTAATTCCTCTAAACTAAACATTGACCAAGCTGTCGAATATTAGAGGCAGACATTGTGAAAATAGCCAATCTACATGCTCTACTACATGCTCTACTACACAAGGCGTTGTGAGCATGTAGATTTGCTATTTTCACAATAGAACAGTGTTATACAAAATGTAATGCCTCAACTCTTAGTGTTCGTAGGGTGGGGTGGGGGGTGGGGGGGGGGGGGTCCCCATTTAAAATATGATTATTTTGGGGGTCGCTGCCTGAAAAGGTTGAGAACCACTGATATAGATACAGTATACTGTATGCGGACACAGGCAGTGCTTTCAGTGGATACTTAACAAAAATAGGAAAATAGAGTGCAAAGAAAATAATGAATACAAACTAACTAGTATACCAGGTAAACGTGGAACCTATAGCAACTGTCAAACAGCATCAAATAAAATACATTTAAGATTCTAACTATTGTAATCCTTTTCTCACAACAATATAAAATCTCGACAAATACTGTAGGTAGTAATAATATGCAGTATATATTCTAATAACCCTTATATCAAGTGATATATATTACAAAGTCTTGGCATTTTATTTATCATTTCCCTTTTTAATTTCTTTGAGCTTTTATGCCTTTTATTGTTAGAGTACAGTCAGTGGAGATGGAAACGGGGAGAGAGAGAGAGAGAGAGAGATGGAGGGAGGCATCCAGCAAAGATCGTCTGGAACGAGACTCGAACCCATGATGCACTGTCAGGTTATATTAGAGCCTTAAGTGCCCGGACCGCTAGACCAGGGGTTCCCAAACCTTTTTGGCTCAGGGCACCCGTATAAATATTTTTTTCATCCGAGGCACCCCTACATTATATTCATGATTTTCACTCCCAGCAGCACCTTATATTTATAGCATATTTTAGCTTATTATGTTGCGAGGAAAACAAGATAATAGCCATTTTGGTTAGAACTGACTGAAAATAACTTTGTACTTCAAGTTTAAAATGATACTAAATATATTTTTAAATGTCCAAATAAATTTCAAATATTATCAAATTATCTCGTGGCACCCCAGGGTGCCCCGTCACCCACTTTGAAAACCCCTGCGCTAGACGAGCGGTCCGGGGCGTATCTCAATTATGTTTTTCATTGCAGGGAAAGACTCAGCATTCATATACGTATATACACCAGTACACCATGCACGTGTGTGTGTGTGTGTGTGTGTGTGTGTGTGTGTGTGTGTGTGTGTGTGTGTGTTTATACATACATAATGATATATCTATCACATCAAGTATTAACGCCATCTCCAGCTATAAGCTCAGCCTTCCATTAGAGCCTCGGTAGTGTGATAACAGCCTAGGGGTTTAAAGAATGTATGTTGCTCATTTGTGTGGTTGTGTGTAACCGTGGTGTGGCTCTATGGGGAGCAGGGTGTAGTGGTAGTAAAAGCAGAATGTAGTGGTATGAAGGGATGGTGTGGATGTGATTTAGTGGTGCAGCGTGCTTACGTGGGTTGAGGATCTTAACGGTGGAGTCGGGGTCCGGATGTTGCTTATGGATCACTTGAGTGCATATCTGCTCTGTCAGGATCTGTCGGGAAGGTGGGGGGATACTAGTCAGGAACGTCCACATACTGTTAGGGCCGTCGCGATCTAGACGTCTTATTTCATTTTTGTTTTTCGGCATTGGACATTTGAACATATAAATAACAAATACACTTCTGTCGGCTTTTAGGCCTCGTAAAAAAACAAGGCAGATCACTTAAATACACAAAGAAATGACATTTAATAACAGTATACTTTGAAAAAAAAAAGAAAAAAAGGAAAAGGAAATAGCACATCTAAAAACTGTTGTGAGCTTGTAAATCCTATTTCCACTATGTTTTAGAAAATGTATAAACACATTTTCAGCATTTAACGATTATGACCAATATGCAAAATAATTGGCATTATCTCAAATAACTGCGATTGGACCTACATACTGTACTATTGCTCCAAAAGAACAATTATCTAGCTAGCTAGTTTTTGCACTACAGTGCAATAACAAAAAACTGTCCACCATCAGATACGAAAGAGATTGCGTTATCTGAGGAAGTGCTGAACCTCCGAGTGTGTTGCTGAGTTGTATTTATGTACAGTATAGGCCTACATCTGTTCTTCATATAGAGTATTTGAGGATATTAATAGATTCTTTTGCCATTTAGGCAAAAGTATTTCTTAATGCGGGCCTTAGAGGGTTATCCCTCTAAGGCCCGCATTAAGAAATACTTGAAATAAAAAATTGAAAAAAATCAGATGGTGTTGTAGGAGTCTTAATCAGAGGAAAATGTAATGTTTTTTTCAAAAGAATGTTTTTGTAAGATTTTATAGCCATAAATCAAAAATCATAAATCATGCTCTAATTTACATAAGGGGGATATTTTTCACAATAATAACATATGTACATGTTCTAGACATTCTAATGATCACCAAAAAAAATAGTACAGGCATTTTACTTATGTTTTTGTGAGGTATAGCTTCCATGAAAAAGTGAGATGTTGTTCGTCAAAACTCTGGAATTTCAGCGGGTGTGGCGGGTGTGAATGTCAGCCCCTGTGGGGGGTATTTATATGCAAATATTGTGGCCAATGGCATTGTAATACTAAACAATAGAATCCAATGGTGGTGTTTAGGTGGTAGGGGGAGCTAAAATAAAATGATTTAAACCTTTTTTTGGATAAAATACAAACGTTGTAATATTACAACCGTGGGCCTTAGAGGGATAAAATGGCCTCCCTTCTCCCTTTCGTATTTTGGAAATGTGCATGCTTGAGAACCCTATATGGAGTGGACACCATTCACTATATCATGTGCAGTATAGAAGTAAATTATAATTCTTTGTCAAATTATGGTGCATAAGAATGCACTGTTCCATTGTCTGTAGACTGGAGTCTACTCACTGCAAAACAGTTCTTGCCTGTCGTGTTGTGTTTCATTATTACATAATAGTCTGAATACACATTCAACAACTTTCTTAAAGGCTCATAAAGTATCAAGACTGAACTCTTTGTATGTGCTGTGTGTGTATTATTATTATTTTTTTAAAAGTATATACACAATATTTACTCCTAAATGAATGCCATGCGTTTTGGTTTCTAATTATGGTGGAGGTAGCAATAACATATATTACATTTCATGATCAACTGTACTTGAAGTATTTCACACAGGATAGAACTAAAGGTAGATTCAGTATTTTTATTACGAGTGAATATTTTTCAACAAGTGGAAAATGTAAAAACAAAAATAGAATATACAGTACACACACACACACACACACACACACACACACACACACACACACACACACACACACACACACACACACACACACACACACACAGAGTATATTCAAGTTCAAGTTTATTTGTGTCAATATGTGGTTATCCAACAAGTCTACAATACATGATAAACACTACATTATCTCTGTATTACCTCTATTCCATGAAAATAAAAATGTGGCCAACTAAGCAGAACCGAGACCAGGCTAGTCACAACTATCTGAAAATAAAGGCAACACATGCGACGCACAGATACAAGTACAGTCATGACTGCACTTATTTCCATACAAAGGACACGATCATAACAGTGCTGTCTATTGTTCTATATTGTACCACGGGGGGACTGACCTCAAAGAGCACGTTGTAGGTTGTCATGGTGAAGTGGGTGGAGTGCAGCATCAGGCGTTCGGTGAGCAGCGAGAAAAGGCCGTGACTGAGCATGACCTCAGACTTCCTCCTGTTCCAGGGGTCAGAGGTCGAAGGTCAGAGAGGCTAAATATTGATCTACCTACAGTGTTATAACACGGCACAGAACTGTTACATTAAATAAATGTGACAAATATTCCATGTTATACATGTTAATCCTAGTATCCATATTTTGGCCAAAACATTTTTAAATTTAAAAAATAAAACACATTTCAATTTGTTTTGTTTTCTTAGTAGAAGAAATATGGACAATTAAATAGCCCATCTACAAACGAGCTTGTAGATCAGCTAACTTCGCTATTTGTTCTATGACAAAGTATATTGGGCTTAATTGACTTCACATGATGTGACACAGAGAGGGACTGAGTGTTGTAATGCCTGACACGGAGGAAATAAAACAACACTTCAACACCTCAATCCAATTTTCTTTCACCTCATCATAGATCAGTTTCAATTTTAGAGCAATGACGACAACACTGAACTAAGCACAAATTAAAGGCAGGGCCAGGAAGGCAGTCCATAATTCAGAGCAAACTCCGTTGTTGAGTTTGGTGAATTGTCTGAAATGAAATCGATGTGAACCTCAAGCACTTCTCTTGTTTTCTTTATATATTTTAATTTAAGTTAATTCTACCTTTTTCTACCTTTTATGAATATAACTAACACAAGACCTCTCCGGTACTGTATGTACTGTATGTCCATGTACCTTGTTGGTAATCTCGCGTAAATCCTTCAATATTCTTTTCATTGGGTCGTCAAGGCACCAGATGCCAAAGAAGATTCCTTGTATGAACCTCTCACTTGGCAATAAAGTGAATCTGCTTCAGATTTGTATTGGGTAGTAGAGCAGAGAGAGACGGCAAGGAGAGGGCAGAGAGAGGAGGGGATGACTTGTACGTGACACAGGTTTATATTTGCACTCAGGTTCTTATGGTTGTGTGGACATTACACTAAGGGGCTGAGACACCAGGGATACCCAGTTAGCAGAGTCTACCGAGTAACCTCTTGGTCAACCTGGCACCCAGACCACAAGTTAGGACTGTGATGCAGGGTTTATGCAGAATAGGTTACATGCTGTACACAGGGATTGGTGGTAGATTATTAAAATGTAGACTGAATAGATCGCTGGCATGACCTAGGTACCTCGCCATGCTTTTTTTATTTTTTCTTACAGACGAGCTCATAGTGATCTTGCCTTATTGTCAAAGATAGAGAGAGAGAGATGTTTTTGTTTTTGTTTCTTGTTTGTAGTGTCATTCAAGTTATTTTATTGCAGTTTGTATCTTCATTTTCATTGTCATGTATTTGTATTTGTTGTGTGTCTCTAAAAAAATAAAATAAAATAAACATATTGTTTAAAAAATAAAAAAGAGAGAGAGAGAGAGAGAAAAAAAAGGGAATTCTCAATAAGATATAATTATTATTTTCATTTCAAGTCCAGGCATAGAAAATTAGTCATCATTCTTTGTTTAAATTGAACATGTATTTATTTATTTATATTTAGCACTATCTAACCCATTTGTATCTATTTGGAAGCAGAATTCCACAGCTTTAAAAAGACGACTACAAAGAAAGATTTGAAGATTTATTTTAATTTTAGACCATTGACCACGTTCAAAGTAAAATGTTTTTTAACCTGAGTTGTTCATGAGAGCATTGCCTTGCCATTACTGTAGTTGACTGATTGATGTTATTTTTCCACCCCTTTTTAAATTGCACGTCGGGAAAGGGAAATGAACTGAACGCTGGATCACAGAGACATTTGGCTGTCAGATCTGCTCTAAATATACGAGCGTTTGCTGATGGGGACTAGACTTACTTTGGTGGCAAGTTCTTCAAAAAGTATCCCAGGACTTTCAGTGCCTGTACTCGAATAGGCTCGGATTTGGAGGCCAGCACCTTGTAGACCACACTGTAAAAACAGAGGGGGACAGCTACAGTTAAAGAAACTACTGTGGCATGCAGTAGCATAGATGGAAATGATGTACTGTATACACTGGTTAGTAGTATGTTACATTATTTTAGGTTTTGATATAAACACAGTACACGGATAATAGATGATTGACATAGTAGCATTACATAATACTTTTTTAATTAAATTGTATTTTTTGCAGAAGCATTCCAATTATTCCAAGTGGAAGTGTTACATAAACATGTACATTAACACAAAAATTGGCTGGATGTGGATGGATGGATGGATGGATGTGTGGATGGATGGATGGATGGATGTGGATGGATGGATGTGGATGGATGGAAGTGGATGGATGGATGGATGGATGTGGGTGGATCACTGCTGCAACGTAGCTGTGAGCGCCTGCGAAGCAGGCACGATCTCTAGATGTGAGCGGCCCGAAGGGCCGCAAACCTCTAGTTAACACAAAAATTGGCTGGAAGCAGTTGTTGCTACTGTACGTGTTATTAATAAACACATGATTTTAGTTTTTTTGCGCGTGTCGAATAATTTATGACAATATCCAATCTATTTTAACATTAAACATCAAATACTTAATTGATATGACTGTTACTTAGACCAGCAGCGATACAAAAACCTTTTGTTTCCAAAGGAACTAGGAGTCTTTCAATAAAACGAGCATTCAATATATGCCCAGCAGAACAGCCACCATTTATTCTCTATCTCGAGCCATAACCATGAAAAACAACAGCAGCGAGCAGCTTAAATTAGAGGGATAAATCAGCGCTCTGCAGGGTTTCAATAGTTCAGAGAGAAAGCTTCAAATGAAACTAGTAAACCATCTTTATTGGTCAACTGTGTCATCTGGCTTCATTTTAACCCCACAACAAAACACAACGCTCACACACAACACACACACACATGGGGGCTAGAATCTCAACACAAAACCCTGCGGTACACTGAGGCACAATATGCTGGATAAGCAGAAACCAAAGCTGAGGGAAATGTGACATTATCTTCTTGGGTACCTTTAAGCTAAGAATAACAAAATAGGTGTTTTATAAACAATAAATTAGGAAGATGGCAATATTAGATCAACATTAGATCTAACTAAAACACTACCATGTGTCATATACACAATATTATTACACTTAATATCTGAATGACACTAAAACTAGAGTGTGTGTGTGTGTGTGTGTGTGTGTGTGTGTGTGTGTGTGTGTGTGTGTGTGTGTGTGTGTGTGTGTGTGTGTGTGTGTATATTTTTTTTTACACTGCTTTGATTTATATAGAACAGGGGACACAATAAAATGAGCAATTTTGTGTCTTCAAAACTCATAATTACAGGATTTGTATCTGTTGGACAGTTTTTGAAATTATTTTAGAACGTCCTATCTATTTATTTGTTTGTTGTTTATTTAGCTCCAAATCCTACAGTATATTGTAATCTAAAATGTGCCGGGTTCATTTGTACACGGTCAGAGTTAAAGGAGTAGTTCACCCCCAAAATGACTTTTTTTCTATTGAATACACACCCCTTGGAGACTTGAGTTCAACAACATTTTTATTTTTTGGTCACTTTCCTAAGACAAAAATGTGATTATGTACCCCCATTGATTCCGGATGGGGATACAAATCCAATCAATGGGCATAAATTTACTATAATCACATTTTTGTCTTAGGAATGTGACAAAAAACTAAAACAAATATTGAACTCAAGTCGAGGTGAGTAATCGATAGAAGAAAAAAAAAGGGGGTGGGGGTGAACTACTCCTTTAAGGGGAGACCTTGAAATTTGAAAGTGTTAGAAACACTGCTATGTGAGGCTAAATGAGGTTTATCACCCAGTTATTATTAGGTCTCATAATGTTACCGTATGCCATTTCGCTGGTCAAAGGCCTGCACCATGGAGCCAGGATGCTCTGACATCAGAGCCACCAACAACTGCAACACGTCCATGAGGTTGTCATCCTGACAACACACACACACACACACACACACACACACACACACACACACACACACACACACACACACACACACACACACAGAGACAGAGAGACAGAGAGAGAGAGAGAGAGAGAGAGAGAGAGAGAGAGAGAGAGATCATAACATTTGCATGTATTAGGAACTTGTCTTTGTGTTTGGTCACTGAAATCACAAATAATGAAGTACATCTAAATAATCACTCAAAGGCTGAGATTCTATGGTAGGATGTAGCATTGTATAAACCACAGAGCTAGTGGGGAAATAAATTACATGTATTGTACATAATTATTATAATGTAAAATACTTGCTAAAATCCAACCTTGGCTGCAATATAAATGTAAATCAACCAATGCTGAATGTGGAATAGGCAGCGCATAACTTCAGCCTCAAATTGTATTTATTTAGACAGCTCACCAAAATCAAAGACCAAAATCATTTATTCAGAATAATTCATTATGCTATTCCTTAATAAATTCTTTGTCATTATAATAGATTGTCCTCCGGTGGGAGGCCAGGGCTAGGCTGGTATTATAAGAAATGCATTGGGCTGACAGAACTGAAAGCTGTCACTTTTCATTGTGACATCAGTGAAGAATAAATAGACCCATCATGCTCTCAAGTCTGAGACTATTGCTCTCTCCTGTTCACACGTTGCTGGTGATAATTGGCTGCTCACACAACACACCTGATTCATGAGATGGTTTTAGCGACAGACAGTACAGCATCTCATGACTGACAACTCATTTAAACACTTAAGCCCTACAAAATGACGTGTTGTGTAATATATATATATATATATATATATATATATATATATATATATATATATATATATATATATTTTATTTTATTTTTTTTACTTCTGATATTAGATTTTTTTTTTATGCTTTGAAGTTGTTATTGTTGCCTTTTTTATTTTTTATTCCTACCTACAATATAATGACACACACAAAATAGGGAATCCATGTTGAAAGTGGAGATATTGACATCTTTTGGGTGATTTCAGCATCAGTCTAGGTATTATTTATTTATTTATATTCTCTTACCATCCATCTTTTTTGGAACGCTGTACTCAGTATTAATATTCTGTGTCCGCTCTGGAGCCAGAATCAGTTTGTTTTTCAAATACAAAATCTCTAGGAAACAAAGACTTTGTAGCAAGGGTAGAGTACATGATCAAGATGTATGACTGACATACTCCAAGTACAAAAGAACTGACGTACTGGCAAACGATGACAGCGGGCAACTAGGCCAAAACATGTTATATGAATAGAGTTAAATAGTCACTACCATCTCTGATACACAATGTCAGTTGAGTAATGTCTTCTGACTCAAGCGGTCAGGGCCCATGTCACAGAGACAGACGTATGCATACAACTAAGTGTTCTTACAGTATATGTATTCATAATGGCTAGTGCAGCCCCAGACGCTTTTGTAGTTGAACAAAGTGAGCCCATCACAACCAATGCGTAACAGGCATTTGAATGAATGAACTATGAATTCACTTATGGGAGGGAAGAAAAAAAGACAGTCATGGGCCTTCAGATGACATTGGAATTCGTGAGGAATGTTGTAATCGGCATTTATTCCTGCAGGGTTTATTATTTTACGACCTCATTATACTGCTATGCATCGCTGCAGTCCAAACATGGCCGCTTCTGCTGGTGATTTGACTGGCAGACTTGGAATACTTAGCAGAACAGTAACGTTTCCCCTTGCACAGAGTCTGCTATGCTCTTATTCCTCGTACTGTACTTCAGAGGGTGCAGGAGTAGACAACTGCTGTGGTTACGGCGCCATCTAGTGGCTGGTGGTTATATTTCTATGATCAGTGGCATACAGTCATGCCTACCTCATGCATCGTGAGCAGATAGTTGAGGATGCTCTGCAATTCATCTTCCTTCACACCATAATCCTGGTAAATCATGACACACACAGCAATCAGTACAATAGTGTTTTATTTAGAGTAGGTAGGTTACAGGTCATCACACCAATGTATAATCCTGGGCTTTCAGTATGAAAAATATCTTACACACACACACACACACACACACACACACACACACACACACACACACACACACACACACACACACACACACACACACACACACACACACACACACACACACACACATGTTCAAGCCATCAACAATGCAACACCAGGCAATGGTGTACACACACATTCAGCTTTAGCTTCAGGGGGGCTTACCTTCATTATGAGCTGCTTGACAAATAGTAGCAGGAAGGCTCGGAGAGACAAGATCTCCTTCTGGTGGGGTCTCGGACCATCTACACAAACACAACCACACTCACTCTATTGGCCAACTAACTGCACTTAATTAAAAATTTAATAAACAAGATTATAGGATAAGTGATAAGATTAAAGTGGTTAAGTGTGGTAAATATTTAAGATAAACACAAGATATAAGTAACACAAACAATATGTAGCCCTATGAATAATTTATTTTACATTTTCTTTTACAAATGCCTTTATCAGTCAAATGGGGATTAGGTGGCAGGAACATTAGGTGAAGAGGATTCTTTGGTATTTATAAATAACAGCCTTTTTAATGAGGCAGAAGGGTTTGCTGGGGTTTTAAGCTATCAAAGTTAGTTTCTAAAGAAGGAAACCAGGCTACGTTAACAAGCAGTTCAAACAGACATTTACCAGCAAACCTTTTACCTC
>NC_137812.1:51674467-51694467 GCF_963921795.1 Nannobrachium achirus
GTCACCACCTCACTGTCACAACATGACACTGTGATCAGCATGGCTGGATGCTGCTCAAACTCTTATGGAGTGAAAGAAAATTTTTAAGTGACATTTTGTTTATCTTTTGGGTTTGGCGTTTTGCGGAGGTTTGTCAAATTACAACAAAAGCCTTGGTTCTCATAATTCGTTAACATCGTTGCTCAGGTCAGATGAGTCATATGTGTGCCACGTGACCCGAGTGATGATGTATTGTCAACATTGTGCTGCCAAGGCACATCATGTACATTATTACAGTCCACACAAGGAAGTCCGGTAGGTTGGTGAATGCCAGCGCTATCAAGCAATACAGAGATGTAGATGTCCAGAGCAGTCTGTCTTATTCTACAACAGCCATCATGTGCAGCTGACGGCTGACAACTCTGTTGCAGCCAAAAGTAATGTGATTATAATAAATTACAAAAGTACTGAATAAGATTAATAGTGGATGCATCCGTTTCATCGAATATATATATATATATATATATATATATATATATATATATATATATATATATATATATATATATATACAGGTATATATTATTACCCTAACTTGACACTAATCAGGATTAATTTAAGGCTACATAAAACTTGAAAGTGGCCAGGCATGTTTACAGTAGCTCTTCGATTACGACTCATTACACTTGACATTACTGCCCACCATTTCCCAACACATATCGTAGTTTGTTTGAATTCCAATCAAGCCAGTGGATTTTATTAATGTCAGCACAGCATGGAAATCAACTTGCAGCGCTTGAGATGGGTAATTCTAGTGACTTCTCTGCACAGTAATTTTTTATAGCATAGCAGAGTTTCCCCTATATGCATTCAACAGTGGCACCCCGCCTCAAATATGACCGCCCTTGAATTTTGAATGATAATTTAATTATTGTCAATATTCTCCAATTTGTTAATGATGAATTTAAATTATAATAATTTGTGCAACCAGTACGGAGTAATAGCACAGAACGCTCACATACTTATGCATTCTTCTGTTCTTGTTACCTCTGAACACACACAAATTCTGAATCAAATGTAATTTGGTTTAGGCAATACACACACACACACACACACATTCCACGTTTACAACGGAAGTCTCCACAGTAGTGTCGTAATCTCTCTCGCAATAGCTATGGGGTCTATCCATTTGTGGTAGCCTAAAAAACGGCGTACTTTCATTTCAATTAACTTTGTGATTACCTAATCATCTCAAGTTAAACCAAGCCTCAGGCAGATGTAAACATTAAAGCAAATCAACGCTGATCAGGATTATTTGCCAAAGTAAAAAAGAGACCTGACACATCACTCCATAGACTGCACCCGAAACAAAAACAGACCTACAAGCTATCATTGCGACGCAATGCAACGCATAGACACCTTGTAGATGTGTTACTTTTCGTCAAGCAAGCAACACAGATGGAGTTTAAATCAAATGTAAAGTTACATCAATCAGTCATTTGTGAAATATACATTTGGAAGGTCCACCTTCAATAAGCTTCAGGTGGTCCACAGGGTCAATCTCAAAGACACTTGTGTGTGTGTGTGTGTGTGTGTGTGTGTGTGTGTGTGTGTGTGTGTGTGTGTGTGTGTGTGTGTGTGTCGTGTGTGCATGTGTGTCCTACCAGACAGAGGTGTCCAGCTCATGGCTGGATGAGGGCTGGCAGTAGTCCAGCTGTGCAAACAGGGGGAAGAGAACCTGCACCCCTCCGATTGAATGGATGCCACTCTGGACTGAATGTGTTACTACTGCCTTCACATCCTGCATGGAAAAAACACATTTCAACATGCATAAGGAAAATACATAATCATATTTAAAGTGCACAGGGAGAAAGAGTGTGAGTGTGTGGGCGTGCGTGTGTGCGTGTGCGTGTGTGTCCACATATGCGACACAAGCAGCCTCCAACACAAAGGCAATGATGGATGCTCTGCTACTGAGATAAGAGGGCTTGAGAGAGAATTCAGTTAGTGGTTGAGAGGAGAGAAAAATCTGTAATTGAATAAAATGTCAGCGCTCTTCCTCACACACCCTGCTAGTCTCTGCCTCACACACCCCCTCTCTCTGCACAGTAATATCCTCGGTGTTCATTTAACTCTTAAATGGACTACCCCATGAATTTCAAATCTTTCCATTTTTTCTAGTTTTTATGTCTTTTCAAGCCCCCCAAAAAATAACAATTCATTAACTATAAGCCATGCCTTTCGTTTCAGTGATTTTCTGAATGGGCGTGTCTGAACGGTACAATCGGCCCCATTCTATGTCACAGGGGGCTCATTTCCATAGTACCGCCCACTTCAGTTTCCTGGCAATTGAAGAGAAGGGGGCGGTACTTTTGGGGTGGATTCTATTGAGACTATGGGGAGGGCGGTGTAAAGTGGTGCTAAAACTGGAACGATACAGGGAAGATTAGCATGGTGCCATGATAAAATTTTAACGATACAGAGAAGATTAGCATGGTACTATGCTAATCGTTTCAATTTTAGCCCAAAGACAGCTTCCCGTTTCCAATAAAGGGCATGTTGGTATGGGGCTTTTAAGCCGTGACATCATTTTGTAGGCAGAGGAGAACTCTGCCCCCAGAGCATTTTCTGTCCCTCGCTATTTCAACAGATCTGAGACAAGAATAACGACTAAAGTATAATTCTAACACTTTCCTTTCAACAACAAAGAGAAGAAAAATGTGTAAATAGTAAAAATAGTAAAAAGATTCACGGAAACTGGGGGCAGAAATTCTCCTCTGCCTACAAAATGATGTCATACTTAATAGCCCCATTGCATCTGAAACGGCTTGGAATTAGAGACAGACAGAACATGACATTTAAATATCCGAGTGGTTGTTTAGGCTAAAACCTGTATAAAACCTTATTATGGACCAATATTTATATAAAATATATATTTTTAAAAGCATGGTGTGGCCCCTTTAAGAGTCTTTGGAGTTGGTGCATGTATGTATGCGAGCGTGTGTGCGTCTGGATAAATTATCTCTAAATGTGCATTTAATCATCCATTACTTTCTCCCAGAAGCACCTTGGCAATTAAGTTAAGACAGGGAGATTGAGTTATTGAGGACTCAGCCAGGGAGAGTCTGAGAGAACCAACCAAGCATTCTATAAAACACTACTACATCACTTTGACATTAAACTAATCAAAACACATAACTGCATAACTGTGGAAACTATCAATGTCTTAAAGTCAATTTCAGATCAAATGCTAGGAATGAGACGAAACAGTGCAAAGAGTGCCCAGACTGCCCACTCCTTGCAAAAGTTCCAAAATATATCCGATTGTAAACATTGTAAAACTGAGATTTGTAACGAGAATCAACTTTAACAGATACTGTCCACCGATTAGTTTTCTACTGCACTTTCCATGGTTAATTTGTATTTCAGTTTATGTGCGTTGCAAGGCCTTTCTGCACACAAACCAGATATCCCGCCTGAAATTGTGAAAAGAAAATGTAAATAATCTGCATCATGACTCCCATTAATTCTCCATGCAAATCATAACAAAGTTCACCACTTTGTCACAGAAAAACTCAACATACACTTGCAGTATATAACCCTAGATCCCATACTAAAACAGAGACATTCCCATCTTGCGGTCCCCACAAAAGACTAATTAAATCATTTGAGCAACAAGGTGGTGGTGTTCCTGAGCAGCTACTAACAGGTGCAGTCGTCTGCCTCGCTTAGCTAATTTACACGGCTGCCATAACCCATTAAAAACAGGAAAGCATCTGTGTCATTTTAGATTCTTGCGTTGGCTATTCAACAATATCAGATGTACAAGCTCGTACAAGCTTGTACATATTTTTCAAACATTTTTGGAAAAATCTTGAGAGGGTGAGAACCACTGATTTAGAGGGCATTTGTAGAATCGGCCTCAGGTCTAAATGAGTTAATGAGGCTGTTGAAAGGAGAAGAAGCCTTTTGGGAGACATTCATTATTCTTGAGGGTCGGAAAAGAATGAGAGATGGGAACATCTGGAAAACTAAATTGGAAGGAGGAGGGAGGAAGAGCTGGGAACTGGGAGACATGATGTTAGCGGCAGCTGCTGTTAAAGACAGCAAGGGACCTGGTCACCTTCTGCTGACCACTGTGGTCAGACAACAAACTCTGAATGGTCTGTATCTTTTTCTGAGATACAGAATTACTCCAAATTACAACAAAGCACTCCAGTATGTTTACTGACACCAGTAAGACTCCCTAATCGGGAGATACGCGACCGTCAGGTTGCATACACAAACTTTAGAAGGCAATCGTAGAGGGAATACGTGAAATGGGACAGAACTATGTTGATGACATGACTTTAGAGATACTGTGTACTGCTTTGCGTTATTTTAAGGTAAAATCTGTAGGAGCAGTGTCCAAGAATATGTTTTGCAAGAATCGGCCTCATGGTGGCGCTAGAAGAGGGCCATGTGAGAAATAAGGGCTGGAGGTTGTGGTTTGCCAGTCAAGGAGTGTGTGTGCAAAGTTTGGCAAGGATGGCAGACCGTTGGTGGAGATATGAGTAGGGGCAAAAGTGTGACGTGATGTGACGTGACGTGACGTGGCGTGACGGACAGACTGACTGACTGACTGACTGCTGACTGACAGACAGACAGCCGGTGGAGGTTTTGATAGTAACTGCGACTTGACGGTCGCAATCAATCCGTTATCAGTGCATCGAATGTATACCAAATGGACACGGTTCCTTTATTCTTTGTTAGGATCAACATTAGCTTCCACAAAGTGGTGGCTAGTCTTCCTGGGGTCCACACAAAATAGCTACACCCCTGGATGAGGGGTCGGTGCTAACCTGCAGCATGAGGGCGTGGGGGGAGTGGACGAAGATGGAGGTGTTGTCCTTCGGGGAGGACTCAAGGCAAAGCTGGGCGTCTGTGGCGCGTGGGTTGTAGGTGAAGGCGATGCTGGAGGACAGCTTGCCGTCGTACAGCAGTGTCTTGTGGTGCTCCGCAAACATCAGGTCACTCTCCACCTTGTACTTGAATGTACCCTGACAGATAAGAGTGGCAGACAAACAGACAAAATTAGCTATTTGCATCCACTGTCTACTGCGTTTCTATTTCTAGTTCAATAGTTATACCACGGTCTACACCGATGGTCCTCAAACTGTGGGTCGGGACTCAGGACCCCCAGGGGGATCCAAAATGATTTGACATTGTTTTCTCACAAACTGTATAGGGTAATGTGACAATTTAAGGACTTTTTAAGACCTTTTTATACCTTTATATAAAATAATAGTAATAATAAATAATACCATTACACCATCAAAAGTAATCAATAAACTATTCTATGTAACACTGTAATAAATAAATAAATACATATTTTGAACATGTACAGTATATTAGCTATTTTCGAGTCAGACTAAATGTAATGCAGCCCTCAACTGAACTCATACAATTACAAGAACTTGACAGAGTGGTGGGGGGGGGTCCCAAGTTCAAATATGATTTTGTTTTTAGGGGTCGTGGCCTGAAAGGTTTGAGAACTCCTGGTCTATGCAGTGATGTCCTCACACAGCAAAGAGCCCGGGGAAAGAATGACGGACAAAGGCCACGTCAGGGCTGAACCAAACACTGAGTCTCCACTCAGGGTCACATTACATCAGGCTGCATGGACTCTCTATTCAAAACATGTCCTTCCATGATGCAGTGATGCAGTGTGAGCCTTTTTGTCTCAGAATGTATACAGTACATTTACATATTGAGCTTGTGTCTATGAGCTCAGATAGTGGATCAGTTAACAGGTTTCTTCCAGCTAATGTATGCAGTGTGTAGTGTACTTCATTGCCTTCCATAATAATTCAATACAATTTGGACATAGGAAAATGTGACATAGAGTACCAATACAACTTCACTAAAGAACCAGTGCACAGGTTTACAGTGTGTTTTGTTGTTGACAATAATAACTAGAGTAGATGCTGTGGGTTTGGGTGGTCCCCCTCACCTTGTACCCTGGACCCAGCTGGTATATGGCCAGGATCTGAGCCGCACTGAGAGCCTCTGAAAACAGGTAGACTGCCCCCATCTGACCACAGAACACACGGTTGGCATCGGCCGTCTCCGACGAACCCAGGAAACACTTGTCGAAAGTCTGGATGGAGGGACAGAGGAATATAGGAAACCAGGGAGGGGAAAGGGAAGTAAAGGAAGAAGGAAGTAAAGATGGAACGGGGAAGGGGAAAGGGAGGGACAAAGTAAAGAAGGAGAAAAGGGTGCAAGGCAAGATGGGGTGAAGACATAAATAAAGACAGAAGGAAGAAGGAAGGAAGTGAGGAGGGGAAGAGGAAAAAAGGGAGTCAGAGGAAAGAAAGGGAGAAAATGACAGAAGAGAAAAGGGATGGAAAGTGAAATGAATAGAAGAGAAGGAAAGGCATGAAGAAGGAAGGATGGATAGGATAAGGAAAGTGGAGCAATAATTTATGTCAAAAAACGAAATAAAATAAAATATATAAAAAACTGCAAAACACAACACTCCTCTCTCCTGTTCAAGCACGTCCCTGTTCTGATGTCTAGCTCCTCTGGCTCTCCTTAGGGTCAGCCACAGGGCTGTATCTTAATCAGCTACCCAATATCATCTCTCCAGCATGGAGACACAAGAGGATTAGACGTCACTGCGCCGAGAGATTTACTCCTCAAGAGGATGATCTAAGAGCCTGTACTTTTCTCCAAAAAGGAATAGTGAAGATGTAACAGAGTTCATCAGGCCAAGTGTGAGTGAGAGACAGAGGAGTCGTTCTGTGTGTGTGTGTGTGTGTGTGTGTGTGTGTGTGTGTGTGTGTGTGTGTGTGTGTGTGTGTGTGTGTGTGTTAGATATGGACTACTGTATGTGTATCTATGTGCCACAGAGGCCGACTACACATTTACACTTAGAGTGTGTGTGTGTGTGTGTGTGTGCGTGTGCGTGTGCACGTGTGCGTGTGTGTGTGTGTGTTAGTCATTTCCCCCCTGTGCCGTCCTTGCTAAAACAGTATGTGGTCTCACCCATGAAACCCCCCTGTCAGACAGGAAAAGATTAGTTGTAGCTCAGAGAGAGGAAAGGCGTGCAAAGGTGGCTAGCTTCTCACTTTTTCAGCACAAACTGCGCTGATAGTATTCAGTTTCTGAAATTGATATAACACAGAGGAACGGTAGAATATAAAACCCACGCCTCCAGTACACAGTACACACTCTGTGGGATTTATTAAAACACTGTATTAGAGCCTGTAAACAAGTAGGGCCACGCTGGGCGCTGGACATCGTACTGTGTTGGAAGTTGTTGTTGGGATTGGTACAGTATTTGTAAGACACGGCCACAAGCTCTAGAGTATGGAGGGAGTTTTGCTGGAAGAATGCCATTAGATACTTTATAACTCCAAAGACCAGAGGAAAGGTCACAGCAGAGAAACAACTGTGTGGAAACATGGACGCTGACCATGAACATATATTTTGGAACTGTCCAAAATCTGACAAATATTGGAATGAAAATGTATATTGATATTGAAATATGAAATACCAAAGACAGCAAAAAAGCAATAACGAGACTGTGGTATACAAGTGACTCCCCAACTAGTGGCTGTGCATTGTGGAGGAAATGTCTGTAATGGAGAGATTTACACATGGACTCAGGATACAGGAGGAGTTGTTTCTTTAACAATGGGAGAAATGGACTGAATACACGACCCGGAAGAATGACACCATGGAGGATTAAAAAGTACTCTAATATGATAATGAAAATCATGTAAATGTTGACCCTGTGAATACGTGTGCATGTGACAAAATAAAAATTAAGTTAAAAAAAAAAAAGGAAGTTGTTGTTGGGCACTCACATCGCTTGTGTTGACGAACCAGGTGATTTCGCCGTAGGAGGCCAGCTCTCCGTTGACGTAGCAACTAATCTCGCTGTTCTTCCAGCGATTGTAGACGTGGACGATGGTCACCATGTACCACTGGAATCACACAGCCATGACCAATGAATCAACAGAACATAATTCATGCCTGATTTCTTTTAAACATCCATTCCACTCAGTAAAACCCTCTGTGTTCCTTTAAAGGACAACTTTAGTTTTTTACAACAAGGGTTCATATTTTAGATTGTAATTAAAGAATATAAAAGATGAGTGTTAAATTGATTTAATTTACTTCTTTCTATTGTTTTAGAGATTCTTATTTCTGTGGTTGGGGGCATGCGTACAAGTGGCTAAATATGTCATTTTACACAGAATAAGCCCATTCCCAAGATACAATGCAACCTTTCATGGTTGGATGTGACTTATGGGGGCTAGAAGTGTTATTGTAAATAGCAATACAGAAACTGCTGGCTTATTGTGTCTAAAATGACATATTTAGCCACTTGTACGCATGCCCCCATGCGTACGCATGCCCCACATTTTAGCATGGTAAACACGATAAAACAATAGAACGAAGCAAATGAAAACATTTTAACACTCACTTTTTCTTTTCTCTAATTACGATCTAAAATATGAACCCTTGTTGTAAAAAAAACAAAGTTGTCCTTTAACTCAGTGAGCCTACAGATGTAACCCTTACGGGTCTATTTGGTTACATCTGTACACTCTGAGTTACAAATGGTTAATTAAACACTAAGGATTTTATGCTGATCATATTAATAAAACACACATTTCATCTCTCAAACATGCTCCAATGCCAGTGCACAGTAACTGGGTAATCACAGTAAACAAGAGCTCATCTTAGGCATCAATGCTGACATACATCACTCGTATCACACACAAGAAGACATGGATAAAAGCACGGTGAAAATGTTCCACCGAATTGAATTAGATTGGCTCCAATGCAGGACAAGACCGACTCCCCGAGATCCCCTCGAGCTACAATCCCACCTACATGGGCTCCTAGCCTTCCTACCCGATGGAGAGCAGCCAGTGAAATAGGTTATTATAGTTATTACAGATACCCTGCGTAAATAGGTTAGATCTGTTACCTCCGGACATGAAAGAACATAAAAATAAACCCAATTTAAGCATAAAGGGTGGGGTTCTGCGAGTTTCCAGTGATGTTGGATGAAGCAGGGTGTTGGCCTGCCACACAGACAGACCCCAGGGCAGGAGTTTCATATTGGCTGGAGGCAATGGATCTTTCTGACTGTCATTTTGTTTACTGTAATTGTCTCCACCAGCCGAAGGCATGGGGGAGAGTATGTTTTCCCCTCCGTCCGTCCGTGTGTCCGTCCGTGCGTGCGTCCGTGCGTCCTCGCAGTTTGTGAGCAGCTAATCTCAGTCGCCGTTGGCCCGGTCGCTGCCAAAGTGAGCACACACATTCCCTGGATGCCAATCTAAACCTCTGCCCTAAATTTTTCAAATGGGCCTTTTCTAGCGCCACCTAGTGGCCGATGTTCGCAAAACACATTTCTGTGCACTACTCTTACGGATTTTGTCCAGAAATCCTACAAATCGGTAGGCAGTATCTCGACAGTCATGTGATCGACACGGATCTGTCCGATTTTGCATATTCTATCCTGATTGGCTAAGATTGGCTTCCAAAGTTTGTAGGATTGAGCCGTTTTGAACAAAATGCCTCAAATCCCAAACGCAAAGTCTAATTATCATGAAATCGCGCACACACGTTCCCACCAGGTCGAGGAAGACATGCCACTTAACATTTTTGAAATCAGCCT
Source organism: Nannobrachium achirus (assembly GCF_963921795.1). Classification (NCBI taxonomy): domain Eukaryota; kingdom Metazoa; phylum Chordata; class Actinopteri; order Myctophiformes; family Myctophidae; genus Nannobrachium; species Nannobrachium achirus. Next base: position 51,684,126 of record NC_137812.1, read on the forward strand.
CATGGTGGCGCTATAACAGGCTGATTTGTGGTTTTACCTATAACTCCACCGATCAGTTTCAAACTTTGTAAGCGCACTCCCTAGAGGCAAAGGATAAACCTTTGCCCTGCATTTTTCACATCAGCCTTTTATAGCGCCACCTTTGGGCCGACTTATGTAAAACACATTTTTGGATATTACTCCTTGAGATTTTATCCAAAAATCACGCAAATCGGTACACAGTATCTCTATAGTCATGTGATCAAGTCCGATCCGTCTGATATTTCATATTTCATCCTGATTGGCTAATATTAGCTTCCAAAGTTTGCAGGATTGCTCCATTTTTTAACAAAATACCTCAAATCATCAACGCAGCTTGCGATTACCGTGAAATTTGCCACATATTCCCACTAGGTCAAGGAACAAATGCTACCTTTTTCACATTGGCCTGTTATAGCGCCACCAGCAGGTAGACTTTAGCAAAACACATTTTTGGAACACAATGCTTCAAATCATGCATGCAGCGTCCGATTGCCATGAAAGATCTAAGGTGAAGAACATATGCCACCCTTTTTACATTGGCCTATTATACAGTAGCACCACCAGGACGCACGGCCTGGTGGCCTGTGCTCGGAAGAGCACTGCTTCTAGTTTTCTATCCATCGCTGTGTGTGTGTGTGTGTGTGTGTGTGTGTGTGTGTGTGTGTGTGTGTGTGTGTGTGTGTGTGTGTGTGTGTGTGTGTGTGTGTGTGTCTCTCTCTCTGTCTGTCTGTGTCAATCCAGCCAGTATTCAGTGTGATATTTGTTACTATGTTTACAGCGACACATCCTGCATTTGTGTTCCTGTCTTTATGTCTATTTGGCTCATCCTTCCTCCCTTCCTTCCTTCCCTACCTTTTGTGGTTTGAAGTCATACTTCACACAGTGCTGGAATCCCTTCCCCTTAGACTTTAATGAGGTCACAATCAAACAGCCGCCCACGAAGTGTGCAGAGTAACCCAGGCCTTTGCTGGTACGGAAGCTGAAAAGAAAGAGAGAAAAACAAAAACAAACCAAACAACGCATGTGCACACACGCGCACACACACACACACACGCACACACGCACACGTGATCAGCGTCAGCACACAAATACATTAACATATGATTGCGTTCACACACAAATATGTAACCAGATTTAAATGACCAGCAGAAATGTTTTGCTTTTCAGCTCAGTATGGACACGCAGGCATGCATGCATGCATGCATGCCAGCACACACACAATTTGTTTTCCCGAGTCAGACTCGGCTCACTGAAGCACTCACTCCCCAACACTCAAGGACAAGGCAGGGTAGAGGTCCAATAAATCTCACAAACATTTAAATACAGGTTTGAGACAGAGATAAGGCAGCAAAACAACTCCATTTCTCTGCTTCAGCATGAATTCCCAGTGAGAAAGCGGGCCCCTCGTGGGGCCCCTAGGTGTGATTTAGGGGGCTAATTTATTTTTCTTTTTTTAAAGGGCACCAGGGCTGAGGTTTTATTACAGATGTTGTCTAGTAGCAGAGGCTGGCTGTACATCTTGGTTATCATTTTTATAGACACCCCCAAACACCCGCCCCTGTTGCATGAAGTTTTTTTCCCCCCACTTTGACAGAAATTAATTATCGTCTGAAAATAGGACAAGTGGAGGGCCTTGATTTACTCACCCCTGAGAGCGAGATAGAGAGAAAGAGAGAGAGACAGAGAGAGAGGGGGGGGGGGGGGGGGGGGGAGAGAGAGAGAGAGAGGATGGCATGGCGTGGCAAAGAAAGATTGGCCAAAATCAGTCTTTGTATTTTTTTCTTTTGTTTTTAGCATCTGTGAAGTTACAGCTTTGCGTTGCTTCATCTTTTGTGGCACATTTTTGGGAGCAGGAGATTCTCATCTTTGAGATTGTAGCATGGAGGGACACATGTACAGTACATGCAAGTGTGCACAATGAACACACAGTCTCAAAATCTTGTTTTAATGCAGCTGCATACCGCTGGCTTTCACGCAGCTTCCCTCTCCATGTTTTATTCATACAGGAGTTTAAGTTATGCATTGGTACCTGAAGTCATGCCTAAAATGTGCCATTTCTGCATTTCTGATCCAGAGTGGATTCATGGAAAGAAATACCAATTATAAAAAAGGCTAAGGTTCAAATGAGGTCCAAGTACAGTAGGACTCAACAATTAACTACAAATATATCTAAACTGCATTATTACAAAGTATTCCATAGTATCATTCCATAGTATTTAATATTACAGTGTTTGAGAGTGTCAGACAGCCACTGCAGTGTCAGACTCGGACAATATGAGTTGCAGAAAGTATGTATTTTATTTGTATTAAAATTGAGAACATTACGTTAGTATTCCATCTCCATAAGAAAACTGAGAAATACATACATGAACACATTACAGTTCACAGCAATATTTATGTAACATTTAGCAGAAATACTACAAACAAGTGAGTTCGTAGGCAATAAGATGCAGGGGTACTATAACTTACCAGTAAAGGTAAGGTTTGTCCTTGTCAACGTTGATGTTGTTGATGGGGTCCATTCGTAGCCAGGTGTGGAAGGTGAATCCGTTCTGGTATGGCCACTTGGCTATAGGAGGCAAAGCAATGGCCTATAGGGGACCACACAGTTATACTAATGGTTACACATACAGTATACCCCGGCCCTGGTGAAGGTGTGTTCCACTAAGGCTTAAGCGCACCTTTCTAGTTATGTACAGTATGATTCTTAGCCTACTGTGTAAACTTCACGTCATGTCGTCTTTTGAGTCTAACGTTGTATTATTCAAACGTTGGGGCAGTAGCCCATCAAAATGGGCTCACAAATTGTTTGGAGAAATATAGGCATTAATATTGTTAGCTATTTCACAGTATGTGAGCAAAGTCTCTCTAATAGACTGCATTTGCAAGTTGAGTGAAACACCGTAGGAGAGTAGGTCAACACTCTTAAAAGTGAAGTTCACTTGTTTAGACATTGCAGTGCAACTCCAAAAAGCTGACTTGAGGAACGAAATGAAACCCCTTGAGAATTGGTGTTTTTCTTACTGTGTGTGTGTGTGTGTGTGTGTGTGTGTGTGTGTGTGTGTGTGTGTGTGTGTGTGTGTGTGTGTGTGCACACTCCCAGGCCTTCCTGCCTCATTAGTCAGGCAGCTCAGGACAAGGAAAGCGTGTGCATTGTAATGTGCAATATTACGATGGTACTTACTAACACCACACACACACACACACACACACACACACACACACACACACACACACACACACACACACACACACACACACACACACACACACACACACACACACACACACACACACACACACACACACACACAAATATAGAAACACAGTGACACAACACACATAAACATAAATTAAAAAGTTAAAAACACAGGCAAAAAAAAACGAAAAAAAAAACACAGATATGCTCACAAACTAAAGCACATACAGGTACAGTGCATGCACCTGCATGCGCACACACACTTCAGATAAGCCAAGTCAGACCTCATGCCAGCAGGGCATGCAGCCTCCTACACACCATCAGAGCACCATCACCATGGCAATGAGGGGTTATACACAGAGATTGGGAGCTACACATAAATAATATAACTCACACACACACACACAGTTTTGCAAATCTACTTATTGTACACATATTTGCGGATAATGTATAACACTTTATGCACAGTAGCCACTGATTTGCAAAGCACTGCAGTAACAGTTCTCTCTTCATTTCAGCAATAAGACTGCAAAATTAGTGCAGAAATATCAGTCAGGCACCCAGTGCCAAATTACCTACCTCGTTAAATGTCACTCTTCAACGTTAATAAAAGCTTAGTCAAGCCTTCCATATTTTAAATCCCACCAATAGCACAAAGACGGGCTATTACAGATTGAGACCGCTGTATTCTATTTCAGGAGTGTGGATCCTTCGAAAAATAATTCCCAGGGGACTTAGGCATTCTTCTTTCATAGAAAAGTCTCATGGGTCAGTGAATGGACTGGCTAGATAAGACCGTCCACTGGACAGCAGCTTAGGGAAGTGTCGTGGCTAAGCTAGTTACTGTATAGCTATAGCCACCGCCTTCAATGAGTTTTGTGACATGAAGAATACGATAATGATTTATTCATTTATTCATAGTAGTCTGATTAATACTTATTTTATACATTTATGTTCATAGTAAAATAGTCTCTCATTAAATACAGTACCATACTATAAAACACAAATACAATATCAAACGATAAGCCAGATTTACAGTAAAGCACTTATACTGTAATATACACTCATGGCAAGATTTTTTACATAAAATGAACTTACAATAAAGCTATTTTTACAGCACAATTTACTGTAAAATATCATTTAGTTGGGGCACTGACTAACTAAATTAAAGTAATTACAATAACTTAAGTACTGCAAAAATAACAGTGCAGTTCTGTATTTATTCACATAATTGTGTTATGAATGTGATTTTATTTATAAATATATTTATGCAGAGGTTTGGGGCATTTTTGGGGGTTAGTGGTAGTTTGGGGTAGTGCCTAACAATAAGTGTGTGATAGTTGTCTTGATAATGTGTTGCATTGTGTACTCACAGCAGCACTCTTCCCTGGGAAACTGAAGAAGGCGTCCGGCCCGTTTCTGTGTGCCATGCTCTTCAGCACAGACAGCAGCTTCACTGCATGAGGCGGCTGGGATGCGCACACGCACGCACACGCACACACACACACATACACACACACCCATACACACACCCACACACACACATGTTAAGAAATCATAAATGTGCATGGTGTATTACTGTGTAATGTGTGTATGCCACCACACAGAGTCATAGCACAATAGAAAAGGAAACCCGCACACTCTGCTCCAAATGACTGAATATTTATTGACGACGTCTCGAGCTACAAGCTCTTCATCTGGAGTTTTGAGAGTTTTGACCAGATGAAGAGCTTGTAGCTCGAAACGTCGTCAATACATATTCAGTCATTTGGAGCAGAGTGTGCAGGTTTCCTTTTCTATTGTGCTATTTCTCACCCAGCACCTCATTAAGAGATGTGCGTATTTTTCTACTTTTGACCACAGAGTCACACACACTGCAACGTGGCAAAACTGTGATTGAGTGGTGACAGGACCAGAGCATGTCTCTGTTTTTGAGCGGTGGAGCCGCTCCTCTGAGTGGGTATCATGGCAATACCTCTGCTGACCACAGACACACACGTTAAGGGAGGGGCGCTGTTGAGCAGGCCAGGCGCACTCACACACACGCAGCCTCCACCGCTCAGTTCACACGGGTGTGATTTTTCAGAAATGGAAAGGCTCTAGCCCATACTGACAAGCCATACTGTCAGCGGTACTTTTCACTTCAACGTTCTCCAGGCTCTTTCTTTCTTAGAAAGCAAGCCTGGGATCTGAGGTTACTCACACACACACACACACACACGTCAATGTGAATGCACTATGCCTGCAACACAAGTACAAATAGTGTATCTCTACACACAGTTACATATTTAATACATGAATGCAAGTGTAAAAATAGAACAGCATCACAAGTACAATATGCAGCATCATGTGCACAGCTACAAACACCAGTAGAATATTAAATATGTAAATATTAAATATTAACTGATTGTTCTAAATTTACCTCCCTCTTATCAAGGGTCAACCTCCAGAGGGATTTATTCCAGAGACAGCCTAAGACATCAGTACCCTCATCTTCTTCAAGTGACGCTACTGAAGCATCTCCAAAAATACTCCACTCAAACCCACTGAACTAACACAGGACTTTCATCTAAGTAAGTCACACAAAATAATCCCCATTCATTTTTCACCTAGGTCTAATTTTGTGATGTAAACAAGACCAAACAGAAAAGAAAACTGTCATGTTTCAATGTATAACCATTTTAGATTATATACTGTAAGTGTATGTTATATATAAAGGTATATAATGATGTATATATTAGAGAGAGAGGGGGGAGGGAGGGAAGAGAGAGAGAGAGAGAGAGAGAGAGAGAGAGTGAGAGAACAAGCAAATGTACACTTTGGAAGAGACATAAGTGGGAGAGTGCTTCTCCATTCTCTTCTCTCTCCTGAGATAATATTTCACTGAGGAGAGGTGGTACTGTGGTAGTCAGCTCTGGGGGGGACTGCATAAACGAAGACATGCAAAAGCAGTTTGGCCTATTTCCTTGACAACTTGATTAGGCCTATTGATCTATGGTCTATCCCTGTCTCACTCTCTCTGTGCCAGTGGTTCAACTGCAGCATAGACTAGTGACTAATCTGTCTTTTCTACGCACGCACACACATTTCTGTCTGTCTCCCACACACTGCCACTCCAAATCCTTGCCCTCTTCTACTCCAGATACACTGCCTGATGTCAAATGTGGCAGAGTGCCATATGTACTGTAGTGAAGTATATTGTATTTGTCTATTCATTTGCGCTTGTGCTGATGACAGTAGGCAATACTTCTGTTAAGTGTTGCTGTCCCAGTTTCACTGAATCACCGGTTTCAGGTTTTAATTAGAGTCCAACTCAGCTTGGAGAGCTGGCTAAATGTGATATTTAATGGCCACAAACTGCTTTGTTTGTGTATTAGAATGTGTATGTTACCTCTGCTATGTTCTGTAAGGTCTAATGCGTCTGCTTTTAGATATGTTAAAGTTATACTGTGTAAGTTGCTAAACAAGTGGTCAGTAGCGGTATTGCTTTTTTCGGCCGTTTTTCGCCCGGAGTCACTCGCGGACCACCGGCCAGGATTTGGGGATTAAGAGGTTAAGAATCCTTCACCATGGTAAACACTGTAGCTGAGCGAGGCTACTTCCTGAAGACGCGGCAGATAAGCTGTGATTGGCCGGTAGTGTATCATGTGTGTATGATTTGCGATGTGATTGGCCAACGTATACAGATGACACAGATGACGCAATTTTTCTGCGAAAACCGGACCCCGGCAAAGATCATAGAAAACATATAAAGAGAAGGCTTTAGAAGCTGAAAAATAATGGAGTGGGTGTTCTAAAGCGATTTAACAGTTAGGACAATTTTAAGATTTGTTTTATAAAAAAAGTTACAAGGTATAACTTTAAGAAAAAAGAAAACGTCTCCACTCACAGATATTACAAGGGAATGCTCAGTGGAACACTTATACTGCATAATGCCTTTGTGGTGTGGATCTAGAGAGCATCATTCTTACATGGTGTAAAGTAACTAGTAAGTACATTTACATACTGTAAGTACTGTACTTAAGGGTTAGGGTAATTGTAATTTACTTGAGTATTTCCGATGTCCAATACTTTTACTTCTACTTCACTACATCTCGGATCAAAATATTGTACTTTTTACTATCGTTGCTCATTGAAGGTTTGTTTCTCCATGTTTTATTTATTGTGAGCAGAGGTCATTGGAAGGTCAGGGTGAAGAACGGGGAGTGCAGATTGTTAAGTTGTGGCGAGCACATTCCTCATGCTCCTCCCAGATAAACACACTCACCCACTGGCCTTTCTCTCCCTGCAGTTTGCTGAAGAACAGCTTCAGCTCCTTCACAGTGATGCTGTAGCTCGCCAGCACACCCAACATGTCCACCAGGAGGTCTGGAAAAGACACACACACACACACACACACACACACACACACACACACACACACACACACACACACACACGCACGCACGCACACACGCACACACGCACACACACACACACACACACACAGATACAAGTGCACACATGAGTACTAAAGTAGGGGTCTTCAACAGGAGTCCGGGACCCCTAGGGGGTCCTCAAAGTTACTACAGGGGGTCCTCCAAATCTTCCAATCCTTTTTATATTAACAACTTGAACCCTAGTGTCCATATTCTGAGAACTGTAGCCAAAAATAGCAGGTCTACAAGTACACAACGCCTCGCAGCTTGTGAGCTTGTAGATCGGCTATTTGTGTAGAGGGGAAAAAGAGCAGACTAAGTAGATAGTGAAAGGTCAAGTTTATTAGGTAATGACGGCTAGAGTGGTTAAATATCTGAAAACACAAATTGACATGAATCCAAAATACACTGATGATTGTGCTGTCAAACGATGAAATTATATGGAATCTATGAACAGGTTGTGGGGGTCCCTGCTTCATCTCTCTCTCAACTAAGGGGTCCTTGGCCTGAAAACGTTGAAGACCCCTGTACTAAAGTATAAAAGTGAAGCGCACACAAAGAAATACAAAAAAGGATGTGTGTGTGTGTGTGTGTGTGTGTGTGTGTGTGTGTGTATGTGTGTAGGAATCATGACATGTTGTAACCAAACAGGCTGACAGGATGCCACACTCTGCCCAGAAGGTGAGACACCCCCCCCCCCACCACACACACCACCACCACCAACACACTCCTTCCAGCTGTATCAGGGAGTCCCCATTACATTTCTCTATTGCTATAAAATGCCTAAAATAAATATCTTCAAGATTGCTTGTTCCTTTTGCTATTGTTTGTGTTTGTCTGTTAATTGCATTTTTCTTTTGATTAATGTTTTACTTTTTCTTGTTCTATTCATATGTATGTCTCTAATTTTATGTTATGGAAAATAAAAATAATTGATAACAAAAAAAAAAAGATTGCTTGTTCCTACAGCATGTCTTGTTAATGTCATTGATTCTGTTTTAAATATGTGCTTTAGATATTTGTCAATGGCGTTATTATTAGAAGTAGTAGTACTGTGGGTATGCTACAGTAATGGCTTGTAGATGCTGTAATGCTGATGGTTTCTGTATTATACTGGGCTGCACATTGACTTAAAACATTATTTCCGACCACTCAGTCCGTGCTGGGCTGCGTTATTCTAGCTTGACTGAACATCCACTTTTACCAGCACCGCTCTAGCTGGGAAATGCTCACTGAGCTGAACACTGTTGGATTAATTCAGATTTCACTCTAATTTGTAGATGGCCAACAGTGTCGAATGAGACTCCAGTGAGGGAGAATAGTCTATGGAGGCAGACATTTTTCCTGTGACTCTGACTCATTCACTGTAATACATCCCACCCTGACCTCAAGCTGCGGTAAGAACACTGGAGCCATGAAATGTTGGTGCAGTCGAGAGGAGAGGGTGATTCAAGTGTTAAGTTTTATTAGACTGAGACGGAGTTGAGATGAGGTGGGGAGGGGAGGAGAGGTCAAATGAACATTTAGATTATACACAAGTGCCTCGAGTCCAATGCCTCCACGTCCCTGTGTGGCTTGCTTGTCGCTCTTATGTTTTATTTATTGTGAGCATGTACCTGTATTGTGAGTTATGACTCCACTCCAGGTATTAGACAAAAGGATATCCACATGAAGCTTCTACTTGAGGTTATCTGTGGTCATGCACAGATGTCTACATGCTCAGATAGAATCCTGACTTCCAGACACAAACAATAAAACCATATGAATTATGCAATGGAGAGGACAAAACCAACTGCATAAGCTTGCATCCTGGTTACGTGCGATCATATTGTCAGTTGTGGCTAATTCACTGCAGAAAATGTTTCTGCCTTCTTATCGATTATACTGACGATTACTTTTTTGATAAGATACATCAACAACCAAAGAGGTTTGGTGTAGAGGGGGAAAAGAGGTGACTAAGTACAGAGTGAAAGGTCAAGTCTATTATGTATTGACAGTACAAGTGGTTAAATATCTGAAAACACAAATTGAACTGAATCCAAAATACACTGATGATTGTGCTGTCAAACAATTAAACTGTACTGTATGGAATCTATGAAAAGGTTGTGGGGGTCCCTGCTTCATCTCTCTCTCAACTAAGGGGTCCCTGGCCTGAAAACGTTGAAGACCCCTGGAGTAACCATTATACTTCATTGCCAACAGTGTCGTACAAAAATAGCACACACAGTAATACCTCCCGTCTCACCTGCGATCATACTGTCGGTGGTGGCTATGCGCTGCAGTACGAGCCGGATGAGGCCCACGTGCGTGCAGGCCTGCAAGTTGCGGACGCTCTTCTTCAGGATGGCGGTGAAGATGCTCCACACCTCCGCCTGGCAGGTGGGCTCACACTGGTCCAGAAGCTCCACCATGCACACGATGCTCTCCTCCTCCTGGATGATGAAGTTCATCTCCAGGTCGAACTGACCTCCCACCAGCTGGAGGAGGAGAGAGAGAAAAGAGAAAGAAACATCGTAAGCAATTATCAGCAGATAACTAGTAAAACGCCTCAGGGCACTGTCTTGGCCATCTGGCCAGTGATGTATATCACGGACCAGTTACCCATATATGGAGACCCCTGGTACCCATATATGGAGATCCATGTACTATATATGGAGATATGCCGTGAGAGCCCAAACATGCTTACTCAGTTATTCGTTATGTG
>NC_137812.1:51699467-51709467 GCF_963921795.1 Nannobrachium achirus
CTCTCTCTCTCTCGACGCAATCTACGACTCGCTGTGCAGCTGTGTCACTGTCAAGTTGACCTAGGCTAGGCTCGCCTCTCAGAGAACTTCAAAAGAAGTTAACGACCGTCAATTAAGCAGCTGCATGCGCTGCTCTGCTCTCCTGCCAGTGAGGCACAAGTAACTTCACATGGCTGCCATGTTTGAAAGATAGGGTTGGTATGGGGGTTAAACATGCAATTTCGCGATCGCGATCATGCCTAGTACATTGTTGGAGGTCCAAAAAGTTTTTTTGAAAAAAAAAATATAAAAAAAAAATAATAATAATATATATATATTTTTTTTTTTTAATACCCTTGGGGGGGCGGGGGGGTTTTCTGGCCGGGCGGGGCGCCTGGCCTGTAAAGTGCTGCAGGAAACCCTGCAAGTAACAGTGAAAATAGCCAATCTACATGCTCGATCTTGCAAATCTATTTTCTTAGACTGGCCCTACATCTAGAGTTGGGGCGGCCCTCACACCTATGTTACACCGATCCGACCGATATGTCTGAGTCATAGCGTCAGGGGCTTTGTCAGAGTACAGACCAACTAATGGATCCTAATAAACTCTATAAACTCTATATTTAATAATATAGGATTTTTAACATTTGTACCGTTGCCCAAAATAGGGACATCAGGTTTAAAAGTGGTTAATAATTTAGCATTGATGCAACACCAAAGCGAATTAATTTCATTTGTATTGTAACTGAAAGAAGATCTCGGCCTTGCTGAGTCTGTGAGCTGTGGTTTGATGAGTGTGTTTTTGAAATGGGTGACAATGTGGCAGGTGGGGACATGGGGAGAGGAGATGAGGACTGTCTGTTTTATTTTCAGCAAGTTAGCACAAACTGAAAGAGACAGGATTTTGTGTCACTTGTGTTTATGAGAGATGCTGCTGTGGGGCTGTGAATGTGGTGAGTCACTCTGCCAAAAGCAGACAACTGTTCTTTTCTGTCACAGTCATGATATCATTTCCAACCAGAGACATCAACTGAAATGATCATACTTTTTGGTCGGTCACCTTTAACCAGTTGATTCCAAACGGTTCTGTATGGCATCACAAATTCAGAAGCAGGACATGAGGAGCATGTCTCAGATATATTAATAGTCTGTTTGACTTTAGCCAAAAAGTGATAGTAGCTCCTACCTGCTAACGGAAAGCTGGTTTCCAACTCAAAATGACTGGATTTCTTTCTTGAGGGTTACATACTGTACATTTCAAATACTATACACCAGGGTGCCATGGCATTGGTCCGAAGGTTCATTAGTCCGAAGGTTCATTAGTCCGAATTTGTTAAGAATACTATGCCTAACCCTACTCCTAACCCTAACCTCAGTAACCCTAACTAAATTCGGACTAATGAACTTTCGGACTAATGAACCTTCGGACTTATGGGCAGTCCCCATACAGCAGTTGACATACCTCTAAAATGGCCACAAGCCATAATATGCATTATTACTACTGCCAAAAAGGCATGGCAGCTCCTACCTGGCGACTGAAAGTTATTTTCTGGTTTTATTCTTGGGAGTTATATTTCAAATATTATACCCCAATCAGAGCAATGCCAGTGGTGGTTATACCTGTAAAAGGACCATTTAGCATGTCACCAGCAACGGTTGCCAAGACCAAGTCATTTACAGCAGTCTGTGAATCAATCATTCATAGAAATTAGTAGAGGAAAGGGAAACAGCTGTATTTCTATAAAAAATGGAAAGAATACAACAGAAGTACCATTTCCTCCCAAAGTTAAGTTGACTTTAAGTTCAGTAATTGGAATTTGCTTTTTATAAGGCAGGCAGAAATAAGACTTTGAACTCCTTGGGCTACCGGCATGCTCACTGATACAGAATACTGCAGCACACTTGGTCTTCAACCTCCCTACATTTTCATTCCTTTCCCCTTCATTGACGTCTGACAGAAGAAAAACACTGGCAATGACCTACAATAATGAAGGGCATGGCAACCCTTACTAAAATACATCCACCCCTACTCCTCTTCCCGTTCTCCCTTCCCTGTGACACCCTGGCACTCCAAGGGTCCTGAAATCTTGCCCCTCCTGGCTCCAAGGCCATTTACCCTGTCATTTGCTGACTAGGGATCATGCTATTACTCTGACTGTGCACTTAAAGTCACTTTGGATAAGAGCGTATGCATAAATGTCAACATTTAGAATAGCAAAAATATATATTGGGGCATTATTGATGTGGTTATCATCAGTTGGCTGAATCAACTCCCAATCTTACCTTAATGGAGGAAAAAAACTTTAAATATCAAGAACCACCACCCACATCAGATCCAGTCGGACTCTAGGAGACATACAGCAAAGGGACTTTTTGATTGATTTATTGAATATTTATTTTTCTGATCTTTTTAAGGGTACAAAAGTATCACATTAAAAAAAATCAACCCAGTTTGAAGTGGAGAAGCTTTTGAATTCAGGTTTTGGAGAAATTGGAATGTTCGGGCTGTTGGAAGAGCATTCCACTGTGTTGTCTCTAGTAGAAAGCAATTTCACCCTTGAGAGAGGTATAGGCTCTGTGTGCGTGTGTGTGTGTGTGTGTGTGTGTGTGTGTGTGTGCGTGCGTGCGTGCGTGCGTGCGTGCGTGCGTGCGTGCGTGCGTGCGTGCGTGCGTGCGTGTGTGTGTGTGTGTTGGGGGGACTAAACATTTTGAGTGTTGAATAAGAATAAGAATAAGACCCATGACCCGCTGGCAGACTCATGTGCAGTCTCTTGACTGGTCTCTTGTCTGTGAGGGATTGTATCAGACAGACTGTGAATGAGGCGAGTAGAGAATGGTCTACTTAGGATGGACCAACCACAGCATGTCAGCAAAAAGGAACAGGTGACAATAACCCTCACTTCACTGTTCTCACTCCCCTCAGTCAGGGGCACACAAGACAAAAGTGTGTTAAATCAATTCACTCTCGTCTTTGTGAACAGTCTTTGAATGTCAAACTGAAATGAAGTGGGGAATTAAATATTAACAATTGCCTCATACCTCTGAGTCTAGGTCACCCAGGAATGTCTGCCCTGCCTCTTGGCTGTGTTTTCTTTTTAATCAGGTAGACCGGACCTGATCTACAGATCGCTCTGACCCGAGGTTGACACTTTCTCTCTCATTTCCATATTTCCCATCACTTTATCCACATTTCCCATCACTTTCTCCACATTTCCCATCACTTTCTCCACATTTTCCATCACTTTCTCCACATTGGCTGGTGCTGTAGACAACGAGGAGGGCTATCAATGTCCTCTCTGTTGTCACAGTTAGGCTCCCCCCAAGCTATGGGATCGATGCTCTGTTGATCACCTCAAGTAATCCACACGAAGCCAGGAACGCCATTTATTTACGCAGACTGAGCAGAGGCCCGAGCATACGAGAGGAGCGGAGCGGGTTTATAAAAAAAGTATGAGCAAATTCTGAGCTAGTACCGCCGGGGCGTCACAAGGGGAGGGGGGGGGGACTGAGTTACTAGGGCGGTAGGGCCCAAGGTGGAGGGGCCTTCATTATTTTATACTTTAGCTATTGAATTTAGCTATATTACAGATATACAAGCTCGTGAAAATGTGTGAAAATCTTTGAATATACTGTATGTATTTTTAAGCAAACGGGTTAGGGTTTGCTTCTGGGGGGTCCCTGGAACTAAATATTTTGAGATGTGGGTCCACCCCTGCCACAGAGCCACGGAGAGCAGACAAAGTATGCTCAGCACATGTCCCTGATCAAGATTTCACTCAAATGTCTCTGTATTCAACACAAGTATGTTTATATATACCTTGTGTCAGACAGTTAAGTAATATCACCAGCCAGTCAAAGGATACGATTTGAAATGCAAGTGAGACTGATTTTGTCTGGATGAACCACACTTCATTATGGTCTTATTAAAAAGACAATGCTTACATAAAAAGGAAACTTTAGATGGCCGTCTTTCTCAACATAGTAGGCTAGCTGTCCATCGAGGCTCTTACTGCGGTGGAGACATTAGGCTACATGTGAATTACATAAGTATTTATGATTTTTGAAGCCCACGTTTGTATGTCAAACTAGAATGAATAAAAATCACATTCATTTTTTGTGTAATTTATTATTCTTTGTTATGATAAAGAAAACAACAAGTGCAACCTGATATAATGACTGTTGTCATTTCTAGTTAGGCAATATAGACTGTGAACATTCATGTCTGTTCTGTTGCAAGGTTTCATTCACCTTTACAAAACAGCAACATAGAACATACACATTACAACACACACACGCATGCACATGCGCACAGCCGCACACACACACATTCACAGTTGCACACAGGCTACACCTCTTTCCTTTTCCTGGCACTAAATAAACATCACACTGCCATTTGAAAACACTGTCTATACTCTGGGGACTAGGCTTCCTGACACAAAAACACCGTTATGTCTCTAAAACTACAACAAAAAGCTAAGCCTGGGGACACTGGGTCATGTGCGTGGGGGCATTCACCTGTTCTTTCTTACTTAATACAGTGTTCTTCTTACGCTTACCCCAAATCAAAGTTCTTGACTTCTTTCAGACAGATTATTTGATAAACAAACATATTTGTAACTAGTATAGCTTAGTTAGCTAGCTAACTATTATAGGTAGCAGCAACAGCACCTGTTGAGGTAACTGCACGCCAAGAAAACACCATTGTCCATGTTCATGTTTAAGAAAATCCTTTTTGTGAAAGCCCAGAAAGTTAAGGGTGAATGTGTCAATCATTCATAGAAATTAGCAGAGGAAAAGAACATCTCCCTCCCTAGTTCCTTTCACAGTAACCCCTTCCTGCCAGAGCCTTCTCTCCAGTGACGAGAGAGTGTTTTTTACTGGTGATTCAGTCAGAGTGTATGAAAGGGTGCGCTCGTTTTATTGTCCACGACATTGCAAGCGGCGCGAAGGCCAGCGGACCTTGGTCCTGCTCTTCGCCCCCGAGCGCCGCAGGCGCGAGTGGCCGCGAAGAGCGGGCCAGGGCCGCGCGGCCGGCGGAGCGCCGCGCGAGTTACGAAGCCGTGGTGAATGCAATCGTTATATTTATGCCCAGGCCGTAAGGCCTGGGCAAGCCCACGATAAACGCCCGCGCAGTCCGGTGCGCATTTCCGAACGCACCCTTTCCCCACACTCGGACTGAAACACCAGTAAAAAACACCATCCCCTCCAGTGACGCCCTCCCCATCTCTCTCTCTCTCTCCCTCTCTCTTTCTCTCTCTCTCAAGGCAAATACAAAGATTATCCACTGTCCTATTCAACAAAAACGAATTAAATAAAATGTAATTGTCAGCTAACTGACTCAACAAATCCGACAGATCGTGCATCAATGACAGCCATCAATTATCAATTAGTGACCCAACGGTCGGGAACAGAAAGCACAGCAGGAGATTTCCCCATGTTAAGTCAGGCCCACGCATGGTGTCCACTGAAGCATGACACAGGTTAATGACAGCCATTCAATCTATCATCCATGCATCTGTGTCACTCTGTCCTGAGGATGGAACGGGCATGACATGGTCTACAACCCCATCCTCAGCTCAAGAACACCAGGCAGGTTCTGTGCTGCACTCAACACACACAACACAACAGACCCAACTTCTTTCTTTTTATAGTGTTTAGTTTTAGTTGTACGTTCCTGTATTCAATGCTATTTTGTGTGTTTTTAACCTTGATGTCTTGTGTATACAGATTTCAGCACTTTATTGGTCGGCCTTTGGCCGTTTATGAATATGCTTCATAAATAAAATCAACTTGACATCTTTCACCGTGTTTTCAGGGTCAAAAGTCAGGGCTTCAAGGGTTTAATTTCATTAATCGACAGATATTAAATTATGTAACACGATTGCATTAAACCGTGCAGTCGTTTCACTACTCATTCAATTACTGTTCTCTGGCTACACAGTGCGGTGTATATCAGAGGCCACCTCATCTTGCTCCAACATTTAGCCTGAGCCAGTTGTTCTGTGACATCAGATCCTTCCCTGGCCAGGTAACCTACTCCACCACCTCCAATCCCCCCACACCCTGCCACCTTCCCCCCACGAGACCTGTCTGAATTAAACATGGCTGAGCAGCCATGCAGCCACAATGCAGCATTGCCAGATTTTGTGAGAGAAACAAGCAACCAGGTCTATGAAAACAAGCCCAAAAGAAGCGACCACATGAGCACTGGCCATTATTTTATTTGAAAACAGACGATCTACAAGCGTTGCAAGCTTGTAGATCTGCTATGTAGATCTGATATCTTGATACAAATGTGGAATCTTTTTACATGAGGGTTCGTGGACAAATACATATTCATTTGAGAGTCCTTGACATGACAATGTTTGAGAACCACTGGGTTAAACAACATACAGAGCAAAGCCCAAATAAGGAACTACACTTTAGAAACAAACCCAAAAAACATCAACCCGCAACTACCAATATTTACAAGTGACTTTACAGAAAAACAAGCCCAAAGTCACCTATAATAGGCAGACATGGCAACACTGCCACAGTGCCGCGGCTCAAAGCACAAACAGGCCTCTGTAGTCCCCATGGCCGAACACATGCGAAGGAGGAGGGAGAGACAAAGAAAGGCTGAACGGTTGAGGTTGGGAGAGCTGGACAAAGATGGAGACGGGCTCAGGTAAGCATCTGAGGGGTAGATGGAGAGAAGGTGGGAAAGAGGGATAGTAGATGTGCAGCCTAGCAAGCTAGGAGACCCAAAAACAGAACAGTGATAGTCGGGGATCCACATGCCCAAAAGCTCAAGGAATAGGGTTGAACCTGTGATGTTCTGCCGCACTTTTTATTTCTGTTTTATCTATTAGTTTGGTCATTAAGGTCCACAGAATGAGAGGCCTGCTCTGATGAGTCATCACTTTTCACAGTCATCATAGTGATGAGTCATCACTTTTCACACTTTTGTTGGTTTGTTTTCTAGCCCAAGGAATGTTTTTGTGCAAAACAAATGCTTGCAATGGATTCAGAATCATGAAAACCCTCCATTTTGACCCCTCACATGCTACTTAAAGCCGATTTTTTTCTTGTTTATAATATATTTCCTTTCCTGTGTAGTGGAGTCAATGGACAGTGAATATACAAATGGCCATAACTTTTTTTCGCGATGTTTCCAGCAGAGCAGGCCTCTCATTCTGTGGACCTTAATGACCAAACTAATAGATAAAACAGAAATAAAAAGTGCGGCAGAACATCACAGGTCCCCTCCCATTTTGAGGGACTGGATCCCCGGCTATGAGGCTCTCTGGTCTGGTCTCCATGGGTGACAACACAGAGGGGGAAGATTGTAAGCACATAAACCAAAACCACAGAGTAAATGATGACTAGGTGAACTGAATGGGTAGTTTGGAGAGCTAAAACTAGAACACAGAACCATATCTTGCCTCTGTACTGGACTGTGTGTCTTTAATAAACACACAAACACATTAAATCAGAGGTCTTTTTTCACCCCAATAGCTAGAGAGAGATGAAGAGAGAGAGAGAGATGAAGCAGGGACCCCCCACTACATATTGGATTCAAGTTAAATGTGTGATTTCAGACATGTATTGGCTTAAAGGGGGAGTTCAGTCAAATAAAGATGATAACAAGTGTATTCCCAGTTTGTCACACAACAGAGTAATGTATTATTAACCAACAGACAACATTTGAATGATGAAAAAAACCAAAAAGTTTGAAAAGTTAGGTTTTAAAATGTTTGAAATCCAATACAATATTTTTCTAGCCTGTCTTCCAAGGACTGTAGGGGCGTGGCCTATGTACAGCATGAAGCCACGCCCACTCATGGAAGTGTCTGCTTCCGCTCAGTACATTTACTCAAGTACTCTAATTAAGTATCATTTTGAGGTACTTTGACTTGAGTAGGCTATATATTTTTTTTCTCCAAATAAAAAAAAAGAAAAGAAAAAAGCTCACAATGTGTCAAGCTTGTAGATCTGCTATTTTCAAAATATTTGATGCATTTGAAAACTTTTGCAGTAGTAGTGATACTTTTACTCAAGTAAAATATCACTCTCCAGTGTTTCGTGTCGTCGTCACAGGACGTGCAGACACACACGCACGCACGCGCACAGACAGACAGACAGACAGACAGACAGACAGACACACACACACACACACACACACACACAGACCTAATGGTGCTACTGTAGAGAGAGGGACGTGGCTAATGCTAGCAGGCTAGCAGCAGCTAAACTCCGTGGACTGGAGGCATGGATTAATGCACGTGTGTGGGGGGTGTGGGTGTGTGTGTGTGTGTGTGTGTGTGTGTGTGTGTGTGTGTGTGTGTGTGTGTGGGGGTGTGGGGGGGGGGGGGGTGGGGGGGGTGGGGGGGGGGGGGGGGGGGCACTGCAGCAGCAGCAGCAACAACAGTGGACGTTACAACAACTGTGTGGACGTTAGCGACCAGGCTAGCTGGAAGAAGGGAAGATTTGCCTAGTAACTGATCTCTTCAGTAGCCTATCAAATGTAATTAATTAATAGCTATCACCGTGATGCGCAGATTACGCACCACGGTGACAAGCATTAAAATATGACACCCCAGTTATGATTAAAAAACGTAAAGCAGTCTTATATCACAATGCTGCAATATAAAGTTCCAATTTTTTTAACAGGGGTTTAGAAACAACAATTATACATATAAACTATGTCTATAAACAAATAGCTTAATTCACTGAACTGGCACTTTAAAGGAGTAGTTCACCCTCAATATTTTGTAAATTTGACCTTTTGCTCCGTACTTGGTTAGCTCTTTTCTCCCTGTAAACCAAACATCTTCGCTGAAAATAGCCGATCTACACTCTCTCACAGCGCGTCACAGACGTGTTGTGAGCTTGTAGATCTGCTATTTTTGGTTAATGTTCCCCCCAGAATAGGGATGCAAGGGTTCATGTGGTTAAAATTAAGAAAATAAAGTCCCTATCACACAAAAATGTGGTGTCCTGGATCCCCTGTTGAAGACCTCTGTGTTAAATAGTCACTGAGCGGGGGAGGCTGTGCAACAGTACTGTACCGTACCGTACCGTACTGTACTGTACTGTAAGAGTGCGCGCGCGTGTGTGTGTGTGTGTGTGTGTGTAACTCTGTCTGTGTGTGTGTGTGTGTGTGTGTGTGTGTGTGTGTGTGTGTGTGTGTGTGTGTGTGTGTGTGTGTGTGTGTGTGTGTGTGTGACTCAAAAGTGCCACTGTGGTCACCAGCGGTATTCATGCTACAGACAAAGCCGACCACATAGGCCACATAGCCACGGACAAAGCCACTCATCATAGGAGCGGTTGACCGCCACTCATAGGAGCGGTTGACCACCGCTCAAAAAAAGGCTTTTTCTGAAAACACCCTTGCAGACACTTTAGTTACCTTAACACCTTACCTCAACACCTTAACACAGATGAGCAATTGTACTGTTGGAGGGATGAAACAACATTTTAAAACCACCTCTAAAGAGAATGATGGGAAATGTGTACCAGAGGAAACCATTGCACTTACATTTAAAGACACACAAAGATATTGTCAACCAAAACAGTCATTGTGTGTGTGTGTGTGTGTGTGTGTGTGTGTGTGTGTGTGTGTGTGTGTGTGTGTGTGTGTGTGCATTTATGTGTATGTTGCTTGTTAATTAACAGTTATCATATTTGAATGAGATGCCTGTACCAAAGAACGCGGGCACAAAGCCCCTGACACATATAGTTTCAGTCTGACTTGCAGAGAACAATCAGCATAAATCCATCTTGTCTTCACCCATCAGCCTCCATGTGATTCTGTGTAATGGACAATTTTGCTGTCATAAGGGATGTCACAATATATAAGCATTAAGCAGGGGAAAGGGTTAGAGGAGTCACTCTCTCAATTACCTGTAGGGAAGATGCCATCATTCTAAAATGAACATCTCACAACCCAGAGGTTGAAAAACACCGATTTTGAACTGGGCAGTTCAACGTCAGTTTGCCTGACAGGTTTTGGCCAGGACAAAGACAAACTGAAAATAAA
>NC_137812.1:51714467-51825221 GCF_963921795.1 Nannobrachium achirus
AATGTTCTGCCCAATGTAGTCGCCTAAATCAAAGTTAATACAGGATCTAGTATCTGTAATCTAATAACATAATAATAATATCAATAATGATAATGATGATTTTGTGAAACATGTTGCTCATACAGTCAAAATGTCCATTCTGTGTAAATGTTCAGAGTGGAATCATGTGGTCCTGACACCACAATTGGATCTAGTGAGGAGAGAGTGATCTGAAGCAGAAGTAAGCTGAACAACAGCTGTGCACATCTCCTCAGGGCATTCACAGATCACACTGAAGATAGGCCTGACTGTCTCCCTCTTCTCTTCTCTTCACTCTCTCTCGGTTTCCACCATCATTCTCATTCTCACTGTGACCCTGGTGACTCAGTATCAGTAGTAGTAGTCAGAAGGTTCATGGTTCAATTCTGGCTAATTCTGACTAAAAGGGCCGTTTATAGTTACGTATGCGTGATTTTGTGTACGTTTTTGGGTGAGAGAGTACGTACGGTAGATCCGTCGACATGCATAGTTCCTCTCTACGTTATTTACGTGCCGACCCGCTCTCCGCTGCAATTCTGCTCCCGTTTGGGCCGCGCACCACATGGAAGTGGTTTTTTAGCCAAAATATGTAGAACCACAGAATTTCTTGACCCGACGACTGACGTGATGTTTGCTGTCGGCAACGTTATCGCGGTAAATGCAACTCCGCGAGGGACCGAGGTACAGATTAACCACCCGGACTGAGTAATTATAACAAAACACAATGCGCTGCACCCGTCTCACTGTTGGAGGACAGGCGGTGAGAGTGTGTGCACGCGCGCGTTTGTGTGTATGTTTTCTCATGCCAATAAAGCTGTTTGAGGCTGTTCCTTTTTTCCCGTTTCTAGCTAAATTATATTTCTTGTTGGGACACAGTTTCAGAACCGCTGTCATAAGTAATTGTCCTCACTACTGCCACGGTTGACAAAAGTTCGCCACGGGTAGTTCAAGCGTACGTACTACGTACGTCTTTATCGGTTTTAATCCGTCGGGTTGAGTGTTGTCCACAAGGTTACGGACAGAGACAATTACATACTGACCTACGAAGCAACCGGATTAAATCACTCTCCCCCTCCGTCTCTTGTGTATTCCTGCGGTCCTTATGTACTACTATGCATGGTACTTTAGTGTCAAAAGCCCCATCTCCACTACAGGGCCGAACCAGAAGTAGAACCAGAACTTTCCAGAACTAAGAACTTTCAATGACCATATAGGCCGTTTCCATATAACCAGACCCAACCAGGAAGGTGTAAAAAAAGAAAAAGAAAGAAAGGCATGTTTGCTTGTGCGTTCAATGCCCATTTCAGCAGTGGTGGAAAATGTACTCACATTCTTTATGTACACAGGACTGAAGTGGTTAATGTATGTTTTGTCATAATAATCAAAATATACAAAGTAACTAGTAACTAAAGTTTTCAAAAAATTGTAGAGGAGTAAAAGTACACTATTTGCCTCTGTGATGTAGTGGAAAGTAAAAGTAAAAGTAAATACTCCAGTAGTACAAATACCTCAAAACTGTACTTTGTACAGGACTTGAGTAAATGTACTTAGTTACTTTACACCATTGCAATTCAGACAGATGACGGGCGATTTGTTTGAAAAATCTTTTCATTTCGAACAGACCCTTCTAGCTCCTTCTGGAGTACACAAATAAGAGTCTGTATATCATTATTTTACCAATTTGTGTTTCTGTGTGCTTTCCGGATTATTTTTCTGTCTGTCGGAATGGGATTTTAAAAATGGCTGCGTTGTGATGTTGTGAGTGCTTCTCCGCCGGTCTCCTCTGTGTCGTCTACCAATCAAGAGCAGCAGCACGTACTGCTGGCCCCGCCCATGGGTTCCCAGAACTCAAACCTATGTGTTGCTGATATAGCAACATAGGTCTTTCAGAAAACTGTTAGGATTTAGAAGACATTTGGAGAATCGGCCTCAGGTCTTAGTGGGTTAAGGGTGTAAGGAAGTACAATGCCAGGTGCTATTATTAACTTGGTCAAAACTAAAGAAAGCACCAGATGACACACAAGGGCAACACAGTCACATTACTAACATAGTAAAGGAAAGAGTATTATGGCATTCAGAAAGTCTGAGGTTTCCTGTTGAGGTTTGTTTGTGCTCTGCTGACAGACGTTGATGCATCAAAGCAGGCAGCACAGAGCAGTGTTGCCAGATCTTGCTAGAGAAATAAGCAACCAGGTCTATGAAAACAAGCCCAAAAGAAGTGACTAGTCCACATGAGCACTTTAAGCCCAAATGCATCTGATATTTGAAAATAGCGGATCTACAAGATCTGCTATTTAAGAAACTAATTTGAGGAAAAAGTGACAAATAATAAATAAATAAAAAATCCCTTGCAAACATATTATTAGATGGGGGTCAGTCGACAAATACATACCATTTTGGGCGTCCTTGACACAACTAAAAACAACATGGGTAGCTTTACAACTTACAAGCTGTGCAATGTACCGTGATGTTCAAATAATTATGTCCCTGATGCCTTCTTCATATTCAATCCAAGTTTGAGAAATGGATTATTGAAATGTTATGTATTAGTATCCAATTCAATCTGAGTGGCGTGTATCTGTTTTATCTCCTATCTGTCTGATTATTATTACATACAGTATGTGTCCCTGTCCTTGTGACTGTGTCTCCCTTTCTATTCATCTGACCGTCTCTATTTGTGCCTGTCTGTCTGTCTGTCTGTCTGTCTGTCTGTCTGTCTGTCTGTCTGTCTGTCTGTCTGTCTGTCTGTCTGTCTGTCTGTCTGTCTGTCTGTCTGTCTGTCTGTCTGTCTGTCTGTCTGTCTGTCTGTGTGCGTCTGGGTCTCAAATGTTAAGTATAGCCTACCTAGTTTCTCCCAGTAGGTTGTGTGCCAGACTTTGGCAGCAGAAGAGCAGCGAATGTTGAGAGAGAGAGAGAAAACAGGCCAAGGGTACAGAAACCATGTCTCAAACATCATCAATCAATAGGGCCCATTCTGTCTGGACCATTCACACTAGATAACACCCTAACCTCTCCCTTAGATGAACTGCTGGTGCACAAGATTAGTAGGCTATGTGATGGCACTGACACTTGTGCACAAAAAAAAAAGGCACATTCTTATACACATCCATGCATGAAACTGAATGCAGACATCTCTGTCCCTGCATGCAGTCAACATCCTGGCAGATTAGACATGTGTCGCTTGAAGACCGATAATAACCCCATGTGTAACATATGTGCATGCATACAGTTACATAATATGCAAAATGTACATGCATGCATGCACCCACACACCTTCTAGGCTGTATGCAGAGGAACTCATCCATGCCTGCACGTTTGCACAGTGCGTGCGCGCACGCACGCACGCACGCACGCACACACACACACACACACACACACACACACACACACACACACACACACACACACACACACACACACACACACACACACACACACACACACACACACACACACACACACACACACACACACACACACACACACACACACACACACACACACACACACACGAACAGGGCATAGTCTCTAGGCTAGCGGAATCTCACCTGAATTGAACCCTATTGAACCCAATTTAAAAGCTATATCAGCAGTATCACACTATCAGTGGACGTTATCACAAGTCATTTTCACTGAGAATACCCACCCAAGAATGACGTGGTAAAAACAGACAATCCCTTCAGAAGCACAGGGTCATCAAGGACACTTTCATGACTAATACAGGGAAATATGCAACAGTTAGGCTATACCTAGAGCATTCGGGTCCAATGAGGAAGAACCAGAAGCACTCCTGAATGACGGCCATTGTGTCAGCGTCCAGCAGCAGCTGATAGGCCAGGCAGACTGAGGCTGATGTGTGCAAGCTGAAACCGCAGGGGCAAAGTGCAGGCCGCAGTATAAGTATGAACGGCACAGCAGTCTGGCTTGTAGAGAGGTGTGTTTGTGATGAAAATTAAGTTGGGGGAAAAAGTCCTGCAAATTGTTATTAGTACTGGTAGTTGTATGCAGTAGCAGTAGTTCTTCTGATCTTGACACATTGAACTAGGGGCGTAGTATCACGGTTCTGTGATTCTGAAAAACTCGGCAAAAGAAATCAGCAAAATGTTCATTTCTTAGCTTGAATTGCAAAAAATGGGTGTTTGTGTGGTGCACCAAATTCTTCATAGATATCAATCAAACATATCACATAGGAGAACGCATGCAACACACTGCCCAACACTAGAGCCAGATTAATATTTCAGTTTGGCTGATATATAGGCCATTACTTGACTTTCTTTGCAGCTGATGTGTCCTGAACTCTTTCAACCAGGCATGCTTATTTTGGGAATGGTATTGTAGGGGGAAAAAAAATTCACATGAATCGAGTTGCAAGCTTGTAGCTATCAGTTATTTTTCAATTGATTGTAATTGATTTTACACGTTTTTGCACATCAGATCATTGTTAATTGGTGGGCTAGGACCCTTCAAAATCTGGATTGGACCCAAAACTCTGTCAGGCTCTAACTGAGGCGGCTGTTATACCAGGACGCTTGGAAACGCTGCCGGTCTCGTTTTGGATTTATTACCCAAAAAACTTCGCGTTTACACCTCGTTGTTGGTTCGTTTTTCTGTGTTTACACGACAAGTTGACAACGCATGAATTCAAGCAAAATGTGTCATGTTCCCAGCCTACATATACTTCAACTATAACATATATATTGTTCTATGCTCCAAAATCCTTATTATTATCGTCTGTTCGCATATTCAATGAGTCCCGCGGCGCTGCAGTTGGCTGAAGTTAAATCATCGAGGTTTTTTTAGCGAGGTAAAACGCCAACAAAAGCCACCTGGAAGATGAAGGTCGGAACGTCATTTATATGGAGCATATTTCTGGACATTATCTACGGGGATGGGCGATATAAAGTCGAATAAAATCTTCTGTCTTCTATCTGCAACACAGAAGCATAACGCACCAGGATGCGAGGCAGCAAAGGGAGTACAGAGGCACATATGGGTATGGTAGCTAGCGACCATACCTTGATTACAGGGGAAAATTATAAAATGTACATCTTAAAATTAATTCATCATGCCCGTTGCTATATTGGCAACATGACTGGTGTCTCGCATGCGTGCCTTCGCTTGTGCGAGTCGAGACAAGAGTCATGTTGCCATACCTTAGCTTTTGCTGAACTGACGCTGCTGGCGGGAGCAGCCAAATAGGAGGAGGATTCTTTTGTGACATTATGAGCAAGTGTACAGTGGACTCTGACTGGACAGTAACAGTTTATTCAATAATATAATAGGCTAATAATATATATAGGCTACGTCTGACTGCAGTGATTCGCGGGCATCACACTGACTCATCTACAAGTTTCAGCGTCTGAAAAATAGCCGATCTGCAAGCTCACAATGGAGGAGAGGGAGAGCGCGATAGGAGGACTTTTTTTGTGATATGAGCTGGACAGGGTTAGGGTTTCTTTTTTTTCTGTCTGTCTGTCAGCATATTCAACTCTGAAAAGTCACAATACATCACTCATTAGGCCTACCTGGAGTGCGCTGCCTCTGATGTGTCTGATGTGATGCAGTCCACATTTTGAAGAATTAATCCGGTTTTTAGGTGAAAACAAAGGGAATGCATTAGTTGGCTGAGAATGGAATAAGCCATAATGGACACAATGTTACACGATAAAGTGTACAGTTTACACCTCCTCGCCTGTCAATCAGTTAACAGTGCACGGCTGCAGTGGATCTTATCGGCACATGAGAGGCAGAGAGGCACGCACAACTATGGGCTTTAATAATCATTAAATGGTCGGGTCTCTCGGAAACTCGGAAATAAATGGATTTAATCATTAGTTGGCTGAGAATGGAATACTGGTTTAAAGTAACTTCTAGGAGAGGAGAGCTGTTGCTTATAGTAGGCTTGCGACTCCTGTCAAACAGCTGTAGTAGCCAGCTGTGACCCATGCACTAAATTGATCTGACCTAGTCTTTTACGTCTTTTAATTGCTGGCAGTAAGTTGTAATTGATTGTTTTGGTGAAGGATTCCAATGGTAGGCTATAAACATTTTTAAAAGGCTTTCATATACTCCTGATATTTTCCAAACGAGGTTTGGGCAAATAGATCGCTATGTGTTCAGTTTGGGCTATTTTCTGGGTTTTAATTAGCCCTACAACAAACACAAATAATAATAATACATTTTTCGTCTGACAGACTGACACCGTTATGCAGCAGGGGAGGGGGAGCATTTCTGCCGATTTCCTTGCCTTTATTACACCGTTGCGAAAACGATGCGAAACCACACTAATCCACTTCCAGAGCCGAATTCCGAAAAGTATCGGATTGGTTCATGAAAACGCGTTTCTGTGTGTCAAAATGGCCGAATCACTAGTAAAAGCTATCGTCTTACCTATGATTCGTCCTCATGTAACAGCCACCTGAAACTAACAAATACAAACACCACAGCAAACACCGGATTCACTTAAAACCCTGAGTCTTCTTCTCCACCATGGGCGATGAGAAATGGACTCATTATGGCAGTGTGCACATGAGTGAGCCATGCCAGATCAAGGTGGGTTGTTGTTGTAGGCAACCTTAAAGGCTTAAATGACACCACTGTGCTGACAGCTCACTGCTAATGAGCAGGCAAACATCTCAGACAGCTTTACAAAGGATTTTCTACAACCTTGGGGTTATTCCAAGGTATTGTAAAGCAGGCGTGTGTCTTTGCAAGTATGATCATGTGTGCCTGTGAATATCCGTGTAGAAAAGGAGAAAGACAAATAAGCTAATTGGAACAATACAAGACAATAGAATTGAAGAATAAAACATGTATTACAGTGAGGGTTATGTGTCATTATGCGATCATTCATTTTGCAGCACAAGGCCTGAGTGTCCATAAGGGACATGGAGTGTATAATGTATAAGAATAATGCACCTGTATAGTATAATGTAACTATATAATGAACAAACATAATGTGATTCTGTACATTATACAGAGAGTAATGTATAACAATAATGTGTACAGTATACCGTATAGTTGACAATAGATCTCTACATTGCTCTATTTCGCTTGTGATGTAAATCTTGGAAGCTGCAATTACATTTTTCAGAAATGGTTAATAACAAGATAATCTAGACATCTTCTGTCTTGTTGGTCAGGAGAGACAGGGAGGAGAAGGCAGAGAGAGGAGGAAATAAGTGATTTTAAATGACTGGTTCAGCTTACACACGTACGCACCCCCTCAGAGCCCCGAGACATGCCTGATAAACATGCATGCATTCTCAACTATTGTTCCCGACTTGCATTGTTACCCTGTAGGCCGGTGCCCACTGCCCATAGTGCCCAACGGTCTACCCTAGTCTATATACTCTATAAAGGTAGACTTGGGCAATACTACCAATTAGGTATTATGGTATATTACCGTCTTTCTTTCTTTGCTGTACTGTCTCACCAATGTTCAAAAGCCCTTGAAAAGTTAATTTCTTAGCAACCAAAAACAGATGTAATTCCATCAGAAACACACAGCATGCCTTCAGCAAGCCAAACCATGTCATACCAAACTCAATTAGCCTGACTCCCTAGAGTACAAGTAAGACGCCTTAAGGGCGAGAAGCGACTCAGGACCCAGGCAGGGGTCGCAGCTGAGTGCAATCAGTGCAGTGGAGCAGCGCAAACAAGATATTGTGTGTGTGTGTGTGTGTGTGTGTGTGTGTGTGTGTGTGTGTGTGTGTGTGTGTGTGTGTGTGTGTGTGTGTGTGTGTGTGTGTGTGTGTGTGGCGTTACAGGCAAGCATTACAGGCAGTGTGACAGACAAGAGTAACAGGCAGTGTGACACAATTGTGTGACACAATTGCTGCAGGTTTTCACAATAACCTGCAGTCGCAACCAGATATCACAAGAGCCTTCAGTTGGAGAGTAGGGGTCCCCCTCCAGCGAGGGCTCATATATTGTATGTGCAGTGCACTGCCATGAAGCGCATCACACTCTCAGCCTATTAAACAGTGCAAATTTGATCTTTCCAAAAACAAGTAGGCAGAACAGCCTCCGGGAAAAGTGTGTGTGTGGGGGGGGGGGGGGGGGGGGGGGGGAGAGAGAGAGAAAGTGAGCATCACAGAATACCAGAGGAGGAAAAACTAAAAAGCAGTCTGTGGGGACTCGGCCAACCTCACATACAGCAATGCCTAAAGCAATAGCAACTAGCTGAACAACTGTTGTGTTCACCATGTCACCATCTCTGCCTTGCTGATGCGTCAGGTAAATATTAATGGCCTCAACGTAATTGCTCTGCTACAAAAGACAAGAGGCTTCATTGAGAAGAAGGCACTTCACATGGAGTTTTAAAAACCAAGGCTTTTCAAGTATCTAATATTTAGCATATCATTAGCATCAGTGAGCATCACAGAATACCAGAGGAGGAAAAACTAAAAAGCAGTCTGTGGGGACTCGGCCAACCTCACATACAGCAATGCCTAAAGCAATAGCAACTAGCTGAACAACTGTTGTGTTCACCATGTCACCATCTCTGCCTTGCTGATGCGTCAGGTAAATATTAATGGCCTCAACGTAATTGCTCTGCTACAAAAGACAAGAGGCTTCATTGAGAAGAAGGCACTTCACATGGAGTTTTAAAAACCAAGGCTTTTCAAGTATCTAATATTTAGCATATCATTACACCCACCCCCCGGGGAGAATCGAGGTTAATATCGCTTCTCACCGAGCTGGGAAGCTGATCACCCTGTGCTGTGCTGTGTGTGTGTGTGTGTGTGTGTGTGTGTGTGTGTGTGTGTGTGTGTGTGTGTGTGTGTGTGTGTGTGTGTGTGTGTGTGTGTGTGTGTGTGTGTGTAATGCATCAGTCTAACAGACTAAAGCTATTTGTGACAGTGTTGTTAGTGAATTGATGTTTGTGTGTGTGTGTGTGTGTGTGTGTGTGTGTGTGTGTGTGTGTGTGTGTGTGTGTGTGTGTGTGTGTGTGTGTGTGTGTGTAGAGTTTTAGCAGTGTAAGGCCAGTGCACACCAATAGGCCCACCTGCCTATCCAGCAGTGTGTGGTTTACTTCAGTCTCACACTTGAACTTCGAGCCTGCCAAGTTCAAAGGCTGCACTCTGTTGTGAATGCCAGTTGTATTATTGCTGCACACAAACTGAAATAACTGGGGTGTTGCATTTTGAGAGTGTGTGTGTGTGTGCGTGCATGTACAGTATATATTTCTTATGTGTGTGAGAGTAATTTAGCATTCACTCCGCAGTTGTCATCATAAGAGAGAACAGCCTGTGACCTTGTACTTGATATGAGGTCATCAGGGAGAGGACTGCTGAGGAGACTACTTCGCATGCAGGTGTGAGTAGCTATCGCTAGCCCCTTTCACACAAGGTGGGAATGTTGCGCCATTATTCCACCTTAATGTTCTGTATAACTAGTAAGACACCCGAGGGTGGAATGCGACCTCAGGGTGACATGCAACTTCGCCCTAAAGGGCGAGGTCGCGCCAATTCTTGACAATCTGGCCAACCACAGCGTTTCTCTGACGATTCTAGTTGTTGTCATTCTGGGGGGAGTTTGTTCATGTTTTTGTGAGGTATCAACCCTAGGAGACACGGGGAGAACACGCAAACTCCACACAGAAAGGCCCTATCGCTCACACCCTAGGTTGGGTTGGCGATAGGGCCTTTCTGTGTGGAGTTTGCCTAAACATGGAGATGTGGTACAGAAGGACTCATATATGGGCATAAAAAGTATGTCATGTGACATCACTTCCTGTACAGACAGTCAGCCATTGACTCCGACCTAACAATGGCTACTGTCTATGACGGTAGTCCCATATGACATGATGTACTAGACTATCTCCATATACAGTATAGTGTCTCACATCTCCATGTTTAGGCCAAACAGATTCGCTCCATTTCTCCATGTATAGGTCCAAATGCCCAACGTTGAGCTTGACAACGAAACGTTCTTAACACAGCCGCCCCCATATTTACTTTAGAAAATATGTTAAATTCTAAGTACGTTTCGAGTACCGGTTTGATACAAGAGCGAATAAGCACTACACTTCTGGAATCATGTGCGTCGACTTAAAGTTGGATCCAGGCCTAATACTGTCAACGTGTTCTCCACATCTCCATGTTTAGGCCAAACAGATTCGCTCCATTTCTCCATGTATAGGTCCAAATGCCCAACGTTGAGCTTGACAACGAAATGTTTTTAACACAGACGCCCCCATATTTACATATATATATAAAAAGTATGTCATGTGACATCACTTCCTGTACAGACAGTCAGACAGACAGCCATTGACTCCGGCCTAACAATGGCTACTTTCTATGACGGTAGTCCCATATGACATGATGGACTGGACTATCTCCATATATAGTGTTATCCACATTTCGTGTAGCCGCCCTGTACAGGAAGTGATGTCACAACTTGCTGACATCACACTGACATCACAGAGGATACAGAAGGACGGTGACGTGGAAATCTTACTTAATTTATGGCCTTATGACTAAAGCCCAGCGGAATTGAAGACTCTCAAAAGAATCAGTTCACTTTGACTCAGATGCAATATGAAATGATACAAAAAGGTTTATTTACAGCACCGTAACATTCACACACCAGACATGTTGCTTCAGCGAGGCAAAAAGATGGACTGCCTCCTCCCTCTCACAGTTCATTATTTCATCCTTTAAAACAAAAACATCTATTCCTTCCTCTCTTTCCCAAGTTCATTAAAACGCCAAAAACCTTATCTCTTCCCACAGTCATAAAACAAAGAGCCACTATGTGGCAGCCTATCCTCCCCTCTTCCCTAGGCTCGCAGCTGAGTCTCAGGGTCAGCGAATAGCAGTCAACAAGAAATAATATATTTCATTCACTTAAACGGTCACGAGGATACGGAAGGTCACTCAAGCGACATGGTTCTTCAGAGTATATGCGACCTTCGGTCGCAATAAATGGAGCGCAGGAAGGATGACGTAGCTAGTTCAAGGGGGAGACCTCAGAGGTTGGCGGCGCGCCCCAGGTGGGCGGAGTCCTATATTCCGCCCCCCCCTACTCAGAATATATCAGGGTTCTAACCTGTTCAGTGTTCAGTTGCCAGACTCAGCACTGCAGGATGCACACAGGTGCCACCTTGTTGCTGCAGGTAGCTGCGCTGCTGCCAAACCACTCGGAGAGGATGCCTAACTGGCTGAGTATTTCTGGCTGTTTCTGCTATTTACTATCGCCTAATTCATGTTCTTAGCTGCCAAACCTAGAAGCTGTGATCTTGGCCAGGTTGTATGGGAAGTTTGAGATTGTTATTCTGGTAATCGCTGAATTTTAAACTACTGTTTCAAGGTTCATATTGTCTTGCTAACGTTGCTGGTGCCCAGCTGAATTCTGTACTCCAGGCGTTTGTTGCTAAAGCTAATTTAAAGGTGCTACGGGCTTTGCTAACGTGCTAAAGGTAAACTCAGGATCATAGAAAGTTGGCTGTGGCTACGGGCTAAATGTTAACTTATTTGTGCCCTGGGGGGCCTTTGCTGGGCTACCATGAGTTAAGGTAATCTCAGTCGTTGGGTTTGTCGATAATAGCGACAGTGCTTTGCAACTGCGCGGATCGGCTAGCGTGGAGCAACAGGTTTAATGTATAGTCAGCTAGGTGCTAGCTGGTGGCTATTGTTAGCCGGCTACTTCGGTAAGGATGCTGTTAGCTAGTAAATCTACGTGCTAGCCATGTTAAGGCATAGAGCGGCGGCCCGCGTGAAAACGTGGCCCCCGTAGCAAGTAATGAATCACGCCAGGAGGATTCAGTTTGTAGGTTGCGGGTGTCTGTAACGGCAGCATTCACCTAGCATCCGAGCTAGCCGAGTTCACGTCAGGCGGTGGTTTACGGCATGACGCTAGTCAGCGCATACTAAGCAATGGGGATGGGATATGTAGTTCTCTAGCATGTCAAGCTTTGGGGACATAGCGAAGAGAGAGTGTGCTATGAACTACAACTGTTTTTGGGAGCTGTGTTGCTTCAGCCTCTCCCCGGGTACGTGTATATTGTGTGTATGGTCTGTTTAATATACGTTTGGCCTCTTCTCTCACGCACGGCGGGCCATCGCGGCAGCCGCTTGTCATGTGAATGAATACATTGCACGTTCAAGTGTGTGTGTCTCTTAAGAGACGGGTCTATTAGAGCGGTACTCACACCGGACGCATGAATGGGTTACGCATACACACTATGTAGGCAACATGTGTTTAGTAGGAGCGTTAATAAACGTGAGTCGCCTCTCTCGAGAAGCCGATAAAAGGTGTGTCTCGGCTAATGGGTAATCGCAAGGCTGGAAAACATTTTTCACTGGTACATAGTTTGTTCTGATTGTAGCATATTGGGCACACTTATGCTGTAGCAACGGAGCAGCCACGTGTTGATACGGGGATTTGTTTTTCACTCAGCCTTTGCGGGGGCGCTCTGGTCCGCGGCTACACCATCAGGGTGTGGTTACTGAATCAGGCTGGGCTGCTTCCAGGTTTCAGAGTTTCATGTATAAATGAATATTTGCTTCAAGCAAAGGCTATATAGTGGGGTCACCGCACGGCGCATTGTATGTTTTAGCGGTGTTCCCCTAGCTGCTGCACTGGTTTATTGGCAGCTCAGGTTAGAGCGGCTACAGGTCTGTTGATGACATCAGAGTGCATTTCCAGGCGTCTTTTCTTTGTCATGTTGCGCCAGCTGCTAAGCATGGCTGTCTCGGAGGGGTTACTGGTTACTTGTACTGCTGACTTCTGCTTAAATCATGTCTTTCGCGTCTTTAGCGGCTGTCTACGCTAGGATCAAGGCAAGGTTATAGGGAAATTTGGGATTGTGGATTCTGGTAAAATTTGTGGTGTTCTAGTACTGTTTCATCAAGGTTGTGGGTCTCCGTTTTGTTGCTAATTCCCAGCTGATTTCTGCAGTGCAGTACTGCTGATCCAAGGCGACAGTTGTAGGATGCTGCAGCTTTGGCTGCAGGTTCCACTAATCATGTCATGTAGGTTGTGTTTCTAGCTTCGTTCTACTGCTGTGTGCGGCTGGGAGTCCAGTCGGGAGTCGGTCGGCACCACGGAGGGCATGGCTGCGACGGCCGCAGCTGCTTCCGCTGCTGCCTTGGGCCAACCGGCCCGCCAGCCTTCCTGACTTCCCGGCGGCCCGCGAGCCCACGACGGAGGCGCGTAGGGCACAGGCTCGTCTTCCGGGGGGAGCGGCACACCGACACCGCCGTCATGCCGCGAAGGAGCCGAGGAACGCCAGTTCTAGCGCCAGCTGCGGGAGCCATTTCTCTCGCCAGCGACGGCTGCCCCGGAAGCACGGCGGAGCCAGACTCTAGCAGGTAAATAGCAGCGCATTTGCTCGTTCGGTTCCGTCAGGGTGCAGTCGCTCTAAGCTGGGGAATTTTCGCATATCGGTCGGGCCACGTTTTGGCATGGCTTGACTTTAAAAGTCAAGAGGTGGGTTGTAGGGTTTCTTATGTGTGCGTCAGCAGACTCTGCAGCAGAACTAACTCACTTTCCGTCCTTTATTTCCATGCTGAAACACCTGGCTGTCCGCCCGATGTCTGCCCCAACGACCCTCTGTTCCATGACGCACGCCTGGTTTGCCGTGAGACTGAGGGAGCAGGGCCAGAGTGAAGACGTCGCGCCATCTCTCTACACGCCGCATTCCCTGGCGCGGAGCAGCTTCGGTGGCGGCGCTCTGGCGCGGAGCACCTTTAGCGGCGGCATCTTAATGTTCTGCATGTAGTCTAGTTTATGCTATATCCATTGCTGCTGTTTAGGCTATAGGATGCTCATTATATGGCTCATCTATATTGCTTATATCTCTGCTGCTGTTATATTGTATGCTTCCATTCTTGTCAATAAAGTCTATTCAACCTTAATGATTTGCCCCTTGAAGTACAGACATGGAATGGGGGGGGGGTTAAGCTGGTAGCAGAGGCAGTCACACAGCCAAAATGTCACAGAGTAAAAAGGAAAGCTAGCAGGACAGGTGTGTGATGATGTCTAACAACTGTGCACCTTTCTGACAGTGGCTTCAACTGCTAAACAAGAGAAAGAGAAATAAGAAAATAAAGGTTGTGACTGCTTTCTCTCCCATACACCTGGCTGCAACTCTCTCTTTCCTCTGTCTAAGCAAATATACAGTGGCATCAACAGATTTAAATCAATTAACCTGAACGAATAGGCCTATTCTATAGAGATACATCTTTTGAGTTGGTCTTTTGTGAAATAAATGTGTAGGCTATAAATGTATCAAATCTATCAACAATCTATCTGTAATCTCACATTATGCAATGTATACAGTATGTGCGTTTATGGGAGAGATGGAAGCGAGAAGAAGCTCGAGCGAACGAGAAAGAGGGAGAGTGAAATTACGTCATGAAGTGAGGTTTTATTTTTAGAAGGATCTTTTTGATGACCACAGAGTAGATTATTGCATGCTCGTCATATTTGGAAAATCACCCTTTATGTTGCTTGGAGGAAGGAAATGCTTCAGTACACTACCAGAGATTAAATGTTGTCTCGGTTTAGTAAAATAAATGCATCCACTGTAACAGGCCTAGTTGTACAGTAAATGTATAGAATCTATTGACAACAGCTAATCTTAAACAGCACAGTGCAAGACTAGATGCTGATGCTGTTACACATCAACCTCTAATTCTTGAACACAGACATGTAAAAGCACACATTGTTTGGTTCTGTGTAAAAACATTAATGACGGATCTTTTTATGACAATATTGTTCGATCTCCTTCTGTATATTAATGCTAGTGTTGAGCGCATGAGTCAGCGTGTTTTTATGAGCTGTACAGTATGTGTGTAGGGGCTGTGTGTGTGTGTGTCCTCTGATGTGTTGCTGACCTCTGTGCAAAGCAGAATCATCTGCACGTCCTCTGCTCACTTAATAGCAGAAAAACAGCAGCAGGTATTCCCTGTTCGCTTTGTAAGAAATGAGACGGCAGGCCTAGTTCAGAATTACAAATACTCCTATAAACATGTGTTGCCCGTAATAAGTTCTCTTTCTCCCTATAGTCTCTCTGACCCACTTCTGGTCATCTAATAAGGCAATAAATTATGTCAAATTAATCTTTAGTAAAATTGTAGCTACCTTGAGTTACATTTAAGGTATTCCTGTGTTCTTTATTAATCAAATACAGTGGGGTTGGTGTTCAACAGCATCCAAATATACCCATAGAATCACACAAAAGACAGTTCCTATAGAGAATACCTATAGTTAAAACAAAACAGTTATTTAGCAATAAACTAAGTATCTTCACTCCAATCTGTGTACGGTATGAGTCTACAAAAGTCAATGTTCTGCTGGTAACCAATCAGAATAAATAACTGACAGATTCTGAAGGGGAAGGAGCTTAACCGCCAGTCTTCCCGTCACTGAGGGTCTCCCGCAGCAAGTGTCCCAGCTTTCTGTGACATGTCTGGTAATGTTCCCAAGTGTCGTTTGACAGATGGCTGGTGTTTAGAGTAGAAACAAACAATGAGTTCCGAGAGAGACATATAGTAGGACATCAAGCCACCCACAAAACTGCCTAGCAGTTCACTGGACATACACAACACAGGGTTTCTGATTGTGAAAACATCACATGTTTGTTTCTATTTGTGCCTAGTGTCTCTGGAATAGGGATGGGACGATACGCGATATTATCGTTTATCGTGATAAAGAAAGATCATTCACAATAATCGTATTGCAGAGATTTAATTTATCGTCATATTGTCCTCCGTCATGCACTGGGATCAATTCACCTTTTATTTGCCGAGCTGCATATCCGGCACCACTTAAATCTTCTATTGGTAAAAGGTACTATATTATACATACTTGATACAGTCTTTTTGAGTGGTGGTCTCACCGCCACTCCTGTAATCAGGTTTCACGATGCCGTGTCTGTGTGTATGTATGTCTGTCGCCTGTCATACCTCTCCTGACCACACACGTTAAAGGAGGGGCGCTATTGAGCAGGCAGACTCAACACACTCTCTCTCTCTCTCACACACACACACACACACACACACACACACACACACACTGTAGACACACACGACAATTTTTATTTGACCACCACTCAGTTCACAAGGTGTGATTTTTTCATTCTCTATCAAATGTCTTTGCCAAAAAATAGCCAATCTACAAGCTCACAACGCGTCGCAATGCGACGCGTTGTGAACTTGTAGATCTGCTATTTTTTGGCATATGTTCTGCCCCAGGATAATGGATTTTGATTATCGCGATTATCACTATTATCCTTCATTCTCAGATATTGTACTATCCGTCAAAAATAAATAATTTTAAGGGGAAATGATATGACATTGACATCTCATTCACGCTTGAGGACACGTCAGCTAAACAACACATTGTTTCTAATTAGACACAGACTGTCAGTAATTCAATATGTAAGTTTGTGGTTATGGGCGAAACAGCGAATACCTGAATCTGGGGGGTCCAATGTACTACACTATGGATTTGGTAACAAGTGTGCTTTTACTGAGCGCATGCTGTTGCCAAATTAGTGCAGTAATAATAATTTTAAGCAGAATGAGCATGCTCTATTTCAGGGTAGAGCAGGCACAAAGAGATACAGACTACAGAGTTAGTGAGAAAACAAGTCAAATCATTGACACATCTTGAAATGGAGGTTACAACTAAAATAAATGTCTACACAGTGAAAACACTCAAGTGTTCATCTATCAATATTAAGTTAACACTCAGGATTTTACAGTGTTAAGGACAGAGAATGCATCCTGAGGCTGTCTTTATTTGTCAGCACACAGAGGTCTCTAAAGCTCCGTGGCTGCACTATCTGATCTGCTGCTGGCTACACAACTATGCCAGCAGTGGACCAGGTAAGCAGAAAACAGACACCACGCTTAGACTGGGGCCATCTAAAACCAGTTTGAACACACCTTCTACTGTGTGTGTGAGTGTGTGTTTTTACTAAACAATCCTATTCTTGAATTGGTTGCCACAGATGTTTAGGCGACATAGCATGTGTGTGTGTTTATTGGCTGACTCCCAGGCAACTAATTTTATCCTGTGTCACAGAGCTGTTAAACATCAAATTCTACCCCACACACGCACATGCACTCGCACGCACACACGCACGCACGCAAACACTATACAACCCTAATGAGAAAGTTAAACTGAATGCCTGTGAGCATTGTCCACACAGATGTCATGCTGTTTTTAGAAAATAGCCTTTTTCCTTTAAAAGCCTTGGCTAAGAAGGGAAAGAGAGGCAAAGCTGACGGTGTGGAGGAATGAGTCTGATGAGGGAGATAAGAGGACAGGAGGTTTTCATTCATGTGTCAGTCAGACTAGAGGGCTCTGTGTTACCAGAGGAGCATGACTAGTCTCTCCCTTTGCACTGCTCTTAAGATATCAAATCGAATATGAATGATAGACAGTGTGTGACTGTGTGTGTGAGTGTGACTGTGTGTGGGTGTTAGATGATGTTAAAATAAATGTTTCACTTCCTTGGGGGGGTCACAGGTGCAGTGGTGTTTTGGGATTCACACGACACGTGTAAGGATTATATCACTATACTAGACTAGGGATAGGATGATCTATTATCCTGGGCCGGAACATTTGCCAAAATATAGCCGATCTACGAGTAGATCGGCTATTTTTTGGCAGAGATTTGGTAGAGAGTGAAAAAGGTCTGTATCAAGTTATTCAAGTACGTTATTTCCAGGTCTGTTTTACCAATTTTAGAGGGTTTAAATGGTACCAGATATGCGGCTCGACAAATAAAAGGTGAATTGATCCCAGTGCATGACAGAGGATAATTTCACGATAAATTTAAATCTCCACGATACGATTGTTTGTTGTTTTTTTTTATCACAATAAACGATAATCGTCCCATCCCTAGTACAGACAACTGAAATGAACACCTACAAATGTAATTTTCTTTTCAACAAGTTACCTCTAAAAAGCAAATTCAAAAGCTGCACTCCTCTGAGCCAGGCTGGGTTGACTAGCAAGGGCGTAAGGGCTGATTCAAACTGCACTTTTAAAGCAGAATTTATTTCAATTCGGCTGTTCGGTGCCACAGAGATTTTGTGACTCCCCGAACCGAACCAAAATAAATTCGGCTCTAAAAGTGGAGTATGAATCAGCCTTTAATCGTGGATTGCCGTACATCAGCAGTGATGTTACTAAGTTTTCAATGTAATGGGTCCCGGGACCCACAGGTGGTCATTCAAATGGGTCCCAGAAAAGAGTCCTCAATATAAAGTTTACGCGCGCAAAATGGCGTCGGACATCGGTGGAATCAAAACATTGACGTTTCTATCGCCTGTTTAAGACTTTCTACGTGGAATGGAGCGCAGGAAGGATGACGTAGCTAGTTCAAGGGGCGGATCTCAGAGGTTGGCGGCGCGCCCCAGGTGGGCGGAGTCCTATATTCCGCCCCCCCTACTCAGAATATATCAGGGTTCTAACCTGTCCCAGGGTTCAGTTGCCAGACTCGGCGCCATAGGCTTTCCCTTGCGTGGGGTCTCGGATCATGTGACCGCGGAGAGCTTCAGTCACGATAATACGATAATAGCTTTATCATTTATCGTGGACGCGGCACTATGATCCGAAAGTCGAATCCATGGCCATCTTAACGTTCTGCATGTAGTCTAGTTTATGCTATATCCATTGCTGCTGTTTAGGCTATAGGGTGCTCATTTTATGCCTCATCTATATTGCTTATATTTATGCCTTATCTATATTGCTTATATCTCTGCTGCTGTTATATTGTATGCTTCCATTCTGTTAATAAAGTCTATTCAACCTTAATGATTTGCCCCTTGAATTGTATTTGTGTTAACGTGGTGGTGTCTGTGGAATTTCTTTTTCTTTTCTTTTACCGCAACGCGGTAAATTATTTTAACATGGACTCCAATGGAGGCGCATCCCCGGGACCCCAGGACCATGACATGAATGAGTCCCTGGGTGACTTGAATGAGTTTTTGATGCGGGATGCGCACGTAATGACATCACTGCATCAGGTTGCAAGCTGGGGGCATAGCATGTTTATGACTTACTGAGCAACTTTATGTATTTGTGGCACCCTATGGGCAGAAGTGAAAGCACTTTTGGAAGTGTCGTATAATAGGCAGTGTACACTAAAATCCTCAGTGTTCATGTATCAATTTGTAACTACGACAGTATATAAATGCAACATGTGTAAATTGTCACGAGTTCAATAAGAGGATTTTGCTGTGTGTATTTCTGTTCAGTCAACCAAATCACCAAGAAGCATCCACGTCCTCGATTACACTATGATAAAGCGGACAAAAAAGATGCATTCAGGCATCAGGTGAACTACAAGACTAAGAAGAATGACACCTTAGTCAAACTTTTATATTCAGAGAAGCCGTCCGCCTGTCCGTTCTCTCTCTATGCAGCTGTCCCTACAGGGAAACTGAATACAGTCACACCATATGAAATATTGATGAGCAGGCCTGGGAGATACCTGACATTAATCTATAGCTAAAGTCAGATTATAAAAATAGATCAATGGATTAAGATAGTAAAGTGCAAGCGACACAAGTCAGAGAAATTACATTAAAATCAAGACTCAAAACTATTTCTAGATTAAGAGGATAATCTGTTATTCTTTCAGGTGCTAGTATGCACACATCTGTAAATGCTCAAAGATCCACTTTCTATCAATAAAGTGGAAACAAAAACATCTAAATTATCACACAGATCTGACTTTAGAATAAAAAGAAATCTGGGCTCATATTCATCAGTACCATTCTTTCCGACATAAGAGGTGTGTGTGTGTGTGGGGGGGGGGGGGGGGGGGGGTGTACACCTGTAGGCTATGTCTTGGCTGCCAGCCTAACAAATTGAAATACCTTTCCTGAAGATGTAAAAATGACACTGGCTCACAGTGGCTCAGCGTGTATTGAGCAAACTTCAGGACAAACAAATTCGTCTCTGCCACGTGACCTCAGCTACAAACACACAGGACCGACCAATCTGGCTGCGAGCCTGCAATTTGGAGTAGAGGGTGGGAGTAGGTGGGTGCTGAGGTAGGGGTAGGCTCCACCTGTAGCTCTCCTAGTTCCGAAACAAGGAACTGCCCTGCCTGTTACCCTGTGTACTGAAAGTTGCTGAGAGATTTTTTATTTGGAAATGTCATTAGAGGATAAATCCCTTGAGATGCATCATTTGTCTTCCAGGTAGGACGCAAGTTGCATTCCACACTGCTAAACCACCCATCTCCTGTGTCACCTAACATACCGGCAATAATCCTAGCTCAGTCCAGTTACACATTTAAATATTGGCGAACCATTTGTACAATACTGTGGGATTCCACACTTTGTAGGTAACAGAGGTTTACTAGAGTAGCAAAATGAAAAAATATAATTTTTTCTAGTTGGAATGTAATGTGTTGTTTTTAACAATGCATTTAGAGAGGTTAGAATTTACTCAATTTAAAAAACAATGAAAGCATTGCTCCAATATGCAGCTTGCACTTAAATAACAACAATGTCTAAAATGATTTATAGGCCAGGAATGCTGCAGTCTCTGAATACTCCTGTCCTGTGACTGCAGTCTGGGACAGGGTTTCCTCCTCAGATTTAAAATTAGTTTAGTCAATTATTCATTGTTCCTGAAAATCATTGTATTCATTTTGATCAGATACAATCAAGGGCCTTCAAAAATACCCTTGGACCACCACCATGTGCAATAGAGTGAAAATAATTGTAAACACTTAACACTTATGTTGCAATGATTTTTTCTCTTCAATGTCTCGCGTTGCCATGGTTACCATAGACTTCCATGTAATTGTGCAATTGTGTAAAAATTGCACGCCCATGCCTAGATGATGCACCACGTGTGTAGATGCTGTTCACAGCTTTCAAACAAAAAAATCCGCTTGGAAATCCGTTCAGGCATTCATGATTTATGGGCCATTATGTTTTCTTCAGATGTAAACAAACATGGCTGCCATGTTTGAAAGAATGGGTTGGTATGGGGGTTAAACATGCAATTTCGCGATCGCGATCATGCCTAATACATTTCTGGAGGTCCCAAAAAAAAATTGAATTTTTTTTTTTGAAAAAATAAAAATAAAAAATGTTTTTTTCAAAAACGGCCCAAACTCGGGAAACTCGGGGTTGGCACAGCGTTGGTATCAATACAAACTCGGGAAACTCGGGGTTGGCACCAGATGTGTTAAGCAAGCAGTGAATAATTGTTACATTACATAGCAGCAATGCGTTAAGTTTCCACTTTCAGCTTTATTTTGGTACCTGAAAGTTGAACAAGACGCAGATGTCAACAACAAACAACTAAAAATAGACTAATGGCTGAGGCTGATTGGGTGAGGCTCATGTGTCTTGTAACTTCAGAAACTGTACAAGATATTGTACTCTAATATACCGGTATGTTGTCTCTGATTGTCTATTAAATCTCCTCTTCTCTACCCTCGCCTTTCTCAGGAAGTCACCACACGGGCAGGCATGTCTTGGTTCACGTTTATCTCTGCCAGACTGAAAGGCTCGAAAGCGGAGATTATGTTTTTGCCCCTGTCCCTCTGTCTGTCTGTCTTGCATGCACACTCCCAGTAGGCCAGATTTGTCTAATTGTAAAGAAACAGGAAGGATGTAGACCAGGCGTGTGGACTTGGCGTGCTGGCTGAGGGCACAGGACAATAGGATATGTTTTATAACATGTTACAATGTGTTGTTTGCATTCCATGTTAAAAGACAAATTAAAAAGAATTGCAATAAAGTAACAAAGTGAAAAAGAACTACAAATATATACAATGATCATAGCACTGTGAGGTGCCTTTGTAAAGCTAGGGCTCCACCAAAAAGACGGCATCGTGCCGGCGTCGGACGGCGTCAAAAAATGAAAGCGAATTTGAGCGTCCGACATTGACATCGGCAGTGGAGCACCCTTCATTAATTAAAACGGGAGCGTTCCCAGCGTTGACGTTGACGAGATGCTCGACGCGCCAGGTGGAGCCGGGCGGTAAGGTGGAGCAGTGAGCAGGGGAGAGGGAGGGAGAAAAAAAGGAGTAAAAAAGGGGGGGAAAGGTGGGCCTGGGTTACTAGGGCCCATGGTAGAGGGGCCTTAATTATTTTATACTTTAGCAATTGAAAAATAGCAGATATAAAAGCTCAAAGATCTGCTATTTTTTAAAAGTCGTGAAAATTCTAATCTTTGAATATATGTATTTTTAAAGCGAACATTTTTAGCCCAACTCAAATTTTGCTTCTGGGGGGGTCCCTGGAACTAAATATTTTGAGATGGGGGGTTCGTGGCCAAATAGATATCATTTTGGGGGTCCTTCACATGAAAAGGTTAGAGCACCACTGACTTGCACACATGTTCACGATTATTCTAAAATAGCAGATCTACAAGCTCTGAGCTTGTATATCTGCTATTTTTCAATAGTTAAAGCACACAATAATGCGTAATAATGCGTTCCCAGTCTACATGGGTAAGAATCCCCCTATGAAGAACATTCATGGGGGGCCTGCAGTGAATCCTTGTACCCAGGGCCCAGAATTTGGTGCGACACACCCCTGCATCTGCACATTACTCCAGCTGACATATTTGATGCCTGACTGTCTCGTCACTGCATTTGTGTGTGCAGTCACAATTGCACTTTGATAAACATTGCAAAGCATGCACTATGCATTACAGTGAAGAGCAATGTCTGAACTGCAGTCACATCACGGTCAGATTTTTAGTACAACCCATCATTAAGTGCATTTGCGTTCCGTCAACATCAGTTGCTCTGGGAACCTGTAGTAGCTATTGTTCTTCAAGCCTACAAGTCCTGGTAAATGGCAGAAATGATTCCTAAAAAGACATGGACACAGAAAAATAACACAACCAGGGTCAGCCCATATGACAATATAATTGGCAAAAGCAGATACTAGTAGGTTTGTTACCTAGATTTTCTGAATAAATGTGCATTTGACAACTCTAAGGTGAACTACCTACAGTATGGTAATTCTGCCTCATGCCAAAATTACTTATTTCAATTTCCATCTGGGCCTTGATGTTTGAAACAGCACTATGATGCTTGCTGGGATCTCAAATCAGCTTCTTTTTTGCTTCCTTATAACAGCTGTGCATACTGGGAATAGCAGGCTATTTGGTTGAAGGAACAGCTGGGGGTCTATAGGACTACCTGTCTGTTAAAACCCTCCCAAGGTAAAAAGTTGTTTGTTTTCTTAATAAAATAAAGCACATAGGACAATCACAGCATTAGATGTGAGAATCAACTTTCTTTCCTTTTTTCTCCAGTACCGGTTGTATCAAGGATGGGGATTTACATATCCTACTGCTCTACCAGGAGCAGGGCCAGTGTCAGCACTCTGCACAATAGAGTGCAGAGATGTTACCATTTATATTGTTTCAATAAACCCTGTATAACATGTATACAACGATGCAATGTGACACAGCTCTGTTTAACCCCATTCCAACTGTGTATACTTTCCCTATTTTCTTAAATTGTTTATTATATTTTGACACTTGCTTTGGCAATGTAAACATATGTTTTCTCATGCCAATAAAGCTCATTTGAATTGAATTATAAATATTTGGAGGCGGGGCCTCTCACTCTAGTCTACCATAGTGACAAAGCAGTTTGACAGGTTCCACCTTGCCTCCTCCCCTTTCCACCTACTCTCTTTCATTCTTCTACCTTCACCTAAGCACTGCAATCCAACTCTGGTGAAACGAAACGTGCTTTCCTGTAACAACTACTTCCTTGTTCATTTTCATTCATTCTCGGCTTCACACAGTTCACACTGCAAGTCCTTGTATGACAGACAGTCACAGCCAGCCGCCAATCATCACTGCAGACAGTGTGTGGCCAAAAGAAGCACTATGAATAACACTGACAGACCTGGATAAGTCCTGCTGAATGACTCTTAAGTCGAAATGTGATAATTATTAACACCGTTCATAAGATTATACCCTCAAGGAAATACTAAAATGTACCATCACAGAAGAACATTCAAATACACAGACAGAATCATGCTTTGTATAAAGCTGGCTGAAGTTGTAAAAACTGTATTTCACCTTCTTTAGGTAATTAATTGCAGGAGCTACATGTCCAACAACAGGATGCGATTGAGAGACCAGTGTGAAGTGTTTTAACTGTCTGAGACTTTAATAATATATAGCCAGACTAAATCATTTGGCCATCATTTTAATATCTGGCCGTTTTCAATATGGGATATAGGCCTATGAGTCAATCTACTATGCAAACACCCAACATTACAGTTTTCCTACAGTGGCGAAATGCTTTATGTGACCATGACCTTTCATGCAAATGAGTGTTTTATGAACAAGAGTCCTTTTCTCTCCAACATGCGCCCCTAATACAGTAGTCTATTGTCAGACACAAGTCATGATGTCAGTATAGCATGTCTGCTG
This sequence comes from Nannobrachium achirus, assembly GCF_963921795.1. NCBI lineage: Eukaryota > Metazoa > Chordata > Actinopteri > Myctophiformes > Myctophidae > Nannobrachium > Nannobrachium achirus. The sequence goes on from NC_137812.1 coordinate 51,738,885, forward strand.
AGCGTGTCCCTTGGTATATCACCAGTCCACCACCAGGCCCATCCTGAGCCTCATAATCAGCTTACCAGGTTGAAGACTGTCTCAACGATGTCTCGGCTGGAAACTTCCCCAACTTCCACCAGGCCGGCAAGGACGGCGAATTTCATCCGTATTCCCCTGATCGGTATCCCGGGGTTGGCCGGGGCGACGTCGCCTAGCCGCGCGGCACCAGGAGGCTCCTCGCTGGCCATTGTGTGCTGAGATCAATGAACAGACAGACAGGCAGGTGGCGTTCACACACACAGGTGAAGCACCTGTTCACCTCCGCAGGACAGGGAAGCGCAAAACTGATATCGGGTGCAGAGAAACAACAAGCCTATCTCCTTGCCGGGGGCGACTTATTGACAGTCAAACAACAAAGGTGACTTCCTCCCCCATCAAAGACAGGTTTTACAATAGTAAAGAGACGCAGGAATAGCCGACGATGACACTGTGAGGCTGGACGCACACAACTCCTCCTCACCCCCCTGGCCGCTGCTCCGAAACTTGATACGAGACTGATGGATTAATGCAATGGAAAGCCGTAAAAATGCAGCGTCTCTCGCCAGTTAACAGCCGTAGATAATAATAAAGAGGAGAGGAACAGAGCCGTGTCCACACAGTATCCCGGACGGTCCTCTGTCAGAATAGAAACGATGCTCCTCCGGCGTGTGTCATTCCTCCCCCGGCGGTAACCATGTAAGCAGCGGTGGAACTTGTTATATTGTCACTGCTGCCTTCAAACACTTGACAGGTACGAGAGAGCTGCTGGCGAGGAGCAGCAAAACTCCCCGCAACGGAGCTCAAGTCCGTCAACAGCCCCCCGAGCGGCGACCGAAGACCGGGGACAGAGGTGCACCGACTCGCTGCTGTCCCCTGAAACCCCTCGACCCTCTTTAACGTGAACGTTAATCCAGTTTCAATGCATTTCTCTTCCTGACTTCCACCCCGTACGTTCAGCTCGTCGTCCCCGCCATGACAGTGTATAACCCTTGAGCGAGTGGAGCATGCGCAGTGCGAGTCTCCGGTGGGACTCTGGTGAGCGTGGTTGGCTCAGGTGTGTGTTACACAGGTGGCTGTAGCACACACACACACACACACACACACACACACACACACACACACACACACACACACACACACACGCACGCACGCACGCACGCACGCACGCACGCACGCACACACACACACACACACACACGCACACACGCACACGCACACACGCGCACACACACACACACACACACACACACACACACACTCTACTCCTGGATGTGTAAAAGTCCAGCATTCAAAATTTACTTGACTAAAAAAATACAAAAGTATCTGTATATCAACATGTAATTAAAGCACACAAAGTGCTCATAATGCAGAATGTCCTATTTCGAAGGACAAGGGGTATGTTTTATAATAATCAAAATCTACCAAGTAAAAAGTAACTAAAGTTTTCAAATAATTGCAGTGGAGTAAAAGCACAATATTTTCCTCTGAGATGTAGTGGAGTAGAAGTAAAAGTAGGCTACTGAAAACTGGAAATACTCAAGTGAAGTACAAATGCCTCAAAATTGTACTTTTAAGTACAGTACTTGAATAAATGGGTTAGGGTACTTTAATAGTTACTTTACACCACTGCACACAGACTCTACTCCTGGATGTGTATGGTCTCACTCACTGTGGACAGGACACACACACACTCAGGCAAATAAAGAACAGGGTGTTACTGCATATCCAGTTACACTGAGATACTCGACCCAAAGAGTCGAGACATTACACCTAGAGACATCTTAGAGGAGAGGAGTGCAACGGTAATCATCATAAGTCCTCCTGTAATGTGATGATTTTTGAATTTTGATTGTCAAAATAGATCAGTTCCCCCCAGTGATCCTCTTTAGGTCCAGAGATATCTGTTGAAGACTAAATCCCCCCAATGGACTAGTGTCTAGTCTACAGTATAAGTTTAGCCTATATTTAGTAGCCTATAGAAGCTATTTATCGAATGTTATGCAGGCTAAATGAAAATTAGAATGTATTCTCTATTTACTGTAGTGTACAGAAAGGAACACATCAGACATCACTAACAGACAGATGCATGGATCATGGTTGTATCCTAAAGGCAAATGAAGGCAGAATAGAAACCAGCACCAGATGAAAAGTGACAACCCCTCTGTTTTCAAATAATGTGTACAAGCTTAGATGCACTGTCAAAGATAGCTTTTGTCTAATTAATGAATAGTGGGTTATCAAATGAAATAAAATAAAAATATGTTTTGAGTCAGAGTGTTTTACTCCTTTTAGCCTATTGTTTATTTCATGAATGTCGTCCTATCCTGTCATGTTTGATATATATATATATATATATATAATGAAAAACGTCCTCTGTTCTCCTCGACCCCACACTTGATTGTGAGTGGTGTTGACTTGATGCTGTTGCTCGGAGGGGAGGCTCTACGCTCCGTTGCCACAGCAGCAGGCAGCCGCAGGTCTTCTCCGCTGACCTCCCCAATGTCCCCAGCAGTCCTCCTCGGGGACACTGGGAGTCACACAGTGTTCCGCAGCACCACAAACAGAGTGTCTCCGCTGTACTGTAATTACACGGGAATTATTATAGGCTAAATAAAAGACCCATTTGAATATAGAACAGCCTTTTAGTTGGCTGTGCCTGTATCATCATGGTTTTGTTGACCTTTGGATATAGTCATTTACATTATTTGAAACCCTTTTCTCTCTCTCTTCAGATTATCAAATTGTTGGTTAGTGCCCATCTGAAACCCAAGAAAAGTAGAGTTTATGCAGAGGAATAAATGATAAGCCCTCCATCCATCATAACATTAATAGGCCTATCTGAAACAGAGGAGTCTCTGCAAATAATGATTTGTATTTATTTTGTCAATAAACATTATAACAGATGGGTCAAGTCGAGATGTAATGTAAGATCTGCTAACAGCTGTTTCAAAGGGATCAGGGGATATTTTGTAACGTCAATGCCCATGGAAAACGTTCTGCTGTGATCAATGCGTTCAATGAGCCAAGCGTGTCATTTTGGAATACTTTTGGGGCTACTTTTCTTATGGTTTAACTTTTTTATTATGTGTCGTCAAAGCTTAACATGAGTCTGAATGCAGATACTCCTTTTGTTGACTGTCACTGTACATTAATACAGATTACATAATAGATCTTTATTTAGGCCTAGGCCTGATGAATGGTAATGTTTGCTTTGTCATACATTAAGGATGTCCATAATTACAACACCAGAGGCAGCGCCACAGATCACTTTCAACCCAGAGTCAAAACCAACAAAGGGTCAAACTCTTTCTTCTGCTATACCACCAAAATGTGGAAAGCCTTACCAAAGGCCATAAAGGAGTGTGGATCACTAGCATCCTTTAAAATTGCCCTGAAAAACCACTTACAGGCAGCAGCCGTTCGCAACTGGTAAAAAAAACGAACCTAGCCCAACCCTACCCTCCCCTGCCCCTTCATTGTATATAGGCCTACTTACTGTTTGTTTAGACTCTTTTTTTTGTTCTCGCATTTTTCTTTTCTTTACATATCTACTGCATAGTACCGTGTTCTATTCGTCTGTCATTCAATGTTATATGAGATACTTAAATGGTTTCCTGTGGAAATAAGCTTAGTCTTTTCATGGATCTCCTTTTAGTAGACCTTGTACCAGTGAACTGTACCGTCATGAAACTGTACCTTTTCCTATGCAAACTTCTAATAAAGTCTTCAATCAATCAATCAATCAATCAATCAATCAACTGTCAAATACTGTCTCCTTTTGTGACAAAAACAGTGTAGGTGGGGTGATAGAATAACACATGGAAGAGGAATGTTATAGTGTCAGGTTTTTCTTGTTCACAGATCAAGGTCTATGGTCAAATAACCAAAGTCATTTTAGTCACAAAGTGCAACAATTACTTGTGCAGAATGTTAGAATATTAATTAAATCAAATATTAGGCCTGCCTGGGTCTCTCTCTCTCTCTCTCACACTCTCTCTCTCTCTCTCTCTCTCTCTCTCTCTATATATATATATATATAGTTTATAACTATATAGCATGCTTTGTGATTAGCAAAAACTGTTAATTATAGTTCAGTTACTGGCTGCACTGAAATGGTGATGTAATTCCTGATAAACCATGTCTGGATTATTTATTCATGTCACTATTTTGATACCGAGTTATAAGAATGTTAATCAAAACCATACCATTATGTACTGTACTGTACATGTTACAATCCTAGACCTAAGTATATCAAGACGCCAGTAGATGACGCTACAACGTCCTGTAAAAGGCATAAAAACCATAGAGGTACGGTTAAAAACTCGCGAGATGAGCCAAATCTCAGTCAGGAAGCTTTATCTATCGCGGTAACTCCTATTTCCGCCTCTTTCATCCCTGTAGCCAAGATGGCAGTCGGCAAGAATAAGAGACTGACCAAAGGTGGCAAAAAAGGTGCCAAAAAGAAGATGTAAGTAAAGAAATTCATGTGTCATACTGTGTGGTAGACCGTGCTCTACTCGATAGTGACAGCTGTAGGTATAAAAAATGAAGGATGAAGCTGATAATGACTGGATGTTGGGAGAGTGCGATCAGCCGCTCGGCCAACTCCACCACCGGCCTCGGAGCTACAAGCAGTTGCCACGCTGATTTCCTTAATCTCTCTCCTGATATGTTTTAACTTATACAATCGCCTATAAGTATAACCTGTTCAACCTCGTTTTTCTACGACAAAACTCACCTAAAGCTATACATAGGTAGTGTTAAAACGAATGCAACGCTAAGGCACGGCAACGCTAATGTTTGCGTAAATTAGCTGCTGTTAGCTAGCAACGATGGCACCGACACCGACGTGAATGTGTGTCCGTTCGGTTCTCAAAAATGAAAATAAATTTTAAATGTCAAAACTTTTAGGGGATTTATGTATAGTTTACTGGTTTACGATGTTGTCGTTGAAGTTGAGCAGCTGACCCATTGTCAGAGGTTCTGAATCTGCTGATGGCAGTAGCTCAGTTTCTCAAACTTGTTCATGTGAAGGACCCCCAAATTGGCACTTATTAGCAGCCCACGGACCCCCCCCCCCATTTGAAAATGTATGCCTGGGACCCCCCATAAGATGTTAAGGCTATAGCAGTGATCCTGAAAAATTATAATTTCAAGGACCCCTAGTTTGACATGCATTATAGGCTATGGACCCTCATTTAATGGACTTTCTATCTCTTGTACCCCAACTTATATTGTCAAATCAATGTTAATTTAACTCTGTGTACAGGACAATTTGTACGCTCTGAGTCCATTTGGTTCCTGTCCTGACTTCAAGGACCCCTGGGGGTCCCAGCAGCCCACTTGGAGAACTAATGCTGTAGCTAGCTAGTAGTTGCACTGCTGAAGATGAATAGAACTGTCAATCCCCTGGTTGATTCTGGGTCTGGCTGGTGCAATTCAATTGTGAACTGTTATCTGAAGTTGCATTATCTATTTTTTTTCCCTCAGCGTGGACCCTTTTTCCAAGAAGGACTGGTATGATGTAAAGGCACCAGCAATGTTCATCATCCGGAATATTGGAAAGACGCTAGTCACCAGAACCCAGGGAACCAGTAAGTTTTGCTCCTTTATGCATTTGAGTTATATGCTATGCTAAAATGAAGATCATGGACAGTACCTGCCCAACTTATTAGTACACAGTGTGTCTGTCGAGCTACATTGATGGCCCAAATGACTTGTTTAAACACCATTGGCATTAGGGCTGCACTCGGAATACAGGAATTCTTGCTCGGCCAATGGTTGACGTGTTTTCAACAAATCAAATTGTGTTTGTTACATACAATCATGCGGAGACTATCGCTCCAGGTTGGAGGTTGAGCAATGAACATCCTAGACTAATGTTGATTTCACAATGGTTACTGGCTAAATGGCTATATCAAGCACTTGCAAAAGATGTGCATGGATATGATTGGCAGATATACTATGTTCAGTTCACACACGCAAAAGAAGTTTATCTTGTGAAATTGATGACAAACTGTTTCATTCAAAAAGTAGGCCCACTGATTACTTGTGTTATCACCTAATGGTATTTCAAGAAGTCATTCCTTTAAGCTCTTATAGACATATTTCTCAGAGAGCTAACCATAACTGCGGTGTCAAGTGGGGGGGGGGGGGGGGTGTGTGTGGGCATGCACGCTTGGCTTTGCGCAGACACCGCAGGAAGCGCCCCAGAAAAAGGTCTATAACTGCTGTACTTTTTTTCAAACTTAAAATGCGATTCCCATCTCCTCACCCCCTCCAGGAATCGCCTCAGATGGCCTTAAAGGTCGCGTGTTTGAGGTGAGCCTTGCTGACCTTCAAAATGATGAGGTGGCCTTCAGGAAGTTCAAACTGATCACAGAAGACGTGCAGGGCAAAAACTGTCTGACAAACTTCCACGGCATGGACCTGACCCGGGACAAAATGTGCTCAATGGTCAAGAAATGGCAGGTAATGTTTCCATTAGACGGAACAGTGGTATTGAATTCTGTTACTGGACATGCTAAGTGTCAAGTATCTTCTACAAATAATGTTTAGATCACGTTTGCTGTTATAGTCAAGATAAAGATAAAATGCTAAATGTGCAATAAATAATTGCCATCGCATTAAAATGCAGTAGTTGATCACTGTAAAAAACCAAGTATCTTCTACAAATAATGTTTAGATCACGTTTGCTGTTATAGTCAAGATAAAGATAAAATGCTAAATGTGCAATAAATAATTGCCATCGCATTAAAATGCAGTAGTTGATCACTGTAAAAAACGATGTTGAAGACGAGCATGGATCTGTACTCGAGTATACAAAGCAATCGGGTGAAGATAGAAAAGTGTATTTTATGCGTTTTCGTCATAACCCTGGCTGCCATGTGCTTCTCTTCATCTCCATCCAGACTATGATCGAGGCCCATGTGGACGTGAAGACCACTGACGGCTACCTGCTGCGTCTGTTCTGTGTTGGTTTCACAAAGAAGCGCACCAACCAGATCAGGAAGACGTCGTATGCCCAGCATCAACAGGTCCGCCAGATCCGCAAGAAGATGATGGAGATCATGACCCGTGAGGTCCAGACCAATGACCTGAAGGAAGTCGTTAACAAGCTGTATGTAGACACTTGTTTTGATTATTGATTGACCTGCTAGGATATGCATCTTGACTTGTACATTGTGGAATGATGACAAATTACAGTCCCAGATAAACAAAGTTTCTGCTGCTGGTTCTGATTTGAATGCCTGTTTTAAGTGACCTTTTGAAAGGGATGCATACTGTAGCTGAGAGGGATTGATCTGTCCCATTTCCCATATTCCCTGCTGATTGGCTACGATTGCCTTCTAAAGTTTGTGTATGCTACCTGACGGTTGTTATCTCCCGATTAGGGAGTCATACTGGTATTACCAATTTAATGCTGCTAATGGTAGCTGTATAGCCAGGCTGCAGAAATGAAGGGCTTTATCGTATATCTCAAGCAGTAGTGTCAAATATGCAAAAGCAGCTGAAAGCACATACACTACAAATGCAGGAGTCTGTTATCAATCTGCTGTTAAAAGCAACATTTTTATGATATTTAATGTGAATCGTTCTATAGTGAGGAATCATAGGATTCATGTTAAATACTGGTGAAGCCCTTAAAGTGAATGGCTTGTTTCTGTTTGCACATTGTAAAAAGAGACGTGATGTAAAGGACACATAACTAAATCCCTCTGGGTAATGTTCAAATTCAGATTTGAATGAAGTCTGCTCAATGGTGTGTTGCAGCTAATAGTGCATATCCATACTAATGCTGTGTTGTGGTTTGTATCATACAGGATCCCTGACAGTGTTGGAAAGGACATCGAGAAGGCTTGCCAGTCCATCTATCCCCTCCACGATGTCTTTGTGAGGAAGGTTAAGATGCTGAAGAAGCCCAAGTTTGAGTGTAAGTGATTTTTGTGTTTTGGATAAAAACTTATCTATTTTCCTTTGCTGCTACCTTGGGAACCAATTATTACAACCTGTTGACAGACTGATTGTGATTTCTCTCTAAGGAAATAATTTGGTCTCATTCAGAGCCATCTGAGTCATCATTCTGATTGCAGTAGGAATAATGATTATTCTTACTGCAGCCAGAGAATGGATGTGAAGGGGAAAAAGTGTTTCTACGTAATAGAAAAATAACTATTTAATTTAGAATCAACTTGTGTCTGAGCTTTGAAATGCTGCTGACAGGGATCAGGACTAAAGGATATATTTAGATTTGATAAGAGCATCAATCAAACGATATTGTGACCTCCCCTGTCAGGAGGTTCTAGTTGGTGGCTACACAACAAATATTTCTGCAGTGAGTTAAAATGTGTTCTGTTTGTTTTTTAATGCAGTGGGCAAACTGATGGAGCTCCATGGAGAAGGTGGCGGCGGAAGTGCTGTCAAGGCCACTGGTGACGAGACAGGGGTCAAGGTGGAGCGAGCTGACGGCTACGAACCCCCCATCCAGGAGACTGTCTAAAACCACCACAAATGTAATAATAAAAAAAATGTAAATGTGGAGAATGTCTTGTTTTTGTTCAATTCTATGCTGTACAGTGGTTCTCAACAATATTTATCTGTTTAACAGTCAATGTAACGACTCGCACAATTCCAAGTGTTTGTCAGTGTAGGGGTCCCCAGTTCAAATTTCATTTTGGGGCATAGTGGCCTGAAAAGGTTGAACCACTGTAGAGTGCCTGCTTCATCACCACACATCTATTGGTGCTACTTTTAGACTACCTTACTTTGTGAAAATGTATACAAAATATAACTTGCACATCTTTTATTTAAACCTAAATCATTACTATTGTTCAGTGAAGTGGAGCTCCCAGTTTCTCCATCACTCCTGTAAGATACAGCTTAGGACACCAATTTCCTCAGATTGAAAGAAATTGGGAAAAGAGGATAATGGAAGGAAGTAAACAAAATGAGCTAACGATTGGAATTAAATCACTTTAAAAATGGCTAAGGGTTCTGGTTGGATGAAATTGGTGGTCCATCTGAAAACGATTTTATTAAAGTGCTGGAGAGACCCGTTGCTAAATACTATATAGCAAGGATAATATAGAGCCAACTTTAAAAATATCACGGCCACTTCAAAGGACCACCAGGGGACAACAGTACTTGGCACTCCTTTTTTCACATTGACAAAAATGGCCAGTCTAAGCTCACAAAATGCTTAGTATGTTAACCTTTTGATTTGTTAACTGTTAGGTTAACGTTAAAATAACATGGAATAGCCTCAAAGATCCCTGAACAGCTCGTCTTGAATAGAGGGTTCAAATAATCTGCAGGTCAGTGGTTGGCCACTAGATGGTGGAACTGTACAGGAGATGTTCATTTCAAACAAAAGTTACACAACCTGATTTCACTCTAACGTTCAAGGCGGTCAAATTGTTGATATCTGTTTTTCTGACTTAGAATGAGCTTGAATATAGCCAGCCCACTGTGGCACATTGTTGAGTTATCTAACTATTAATTTACTGAATTTCTGTCTGCATGCTCATACTAAACGGTGTCGCCACCATGGTAACTATGCCCAACTGACATCACTGACTTCACTACAGTGCCCAAATTTGGAGATGACATCACAGACTGGCCTGTACCCAGAACACCATACAGTATATGGGCATCAAAGACTGCCAGCCAGACAGACAAATACAACGGGTATTGCACAACTGGACATAGATGGTGACAATTTTGCCCAACGGGCACCGGCCTGGTTTTATTCATTCTGATATACTGCTATACATCTGATGTACGTACCTATACGTATCAGTATGGCTTAGTCATGGTGGTCAAGAATCCTGGACAAATGTAAACTTTGGCTTTGAGCACATACACATTTTCCAATGAGCTTTTAGTCAACAACTGCATGACAGTTTATTTTTAATGAGATAAATAACATGGAAAACAATCATTCACACTACTACTTAATGTCTGAATCATACTGCTTGAAAAGTAAAAGTTTTAAAATACTGCATTTCAGTAGAGAAGGCACTTCACTGCAGATTTCCACTGGGAAAGCCTGCAGTCTCTTTGTTCTTACAGGTTCTCATATTTCAGTTCAGTCTGAATGTACAGTGCACATAATGGGTCCCAGTGATAAGAGTCTTCACTGTCTTGTGTCTTTGTGTCCTGGTCTGAACTTTGTTCTGCTATCCCAATACTTGGACATAGTCTTTAGGAACCAAGGCCCGCTTTCCTCTCAGGTCACCCAGGAACCACTCTTGATCTATGGACTCCAGGTTGGTGATAATGTCCCCAGCCTGGAAAAGAAAGGGAATACAATATATTACATTACTGTATGCTGTATATTACACTGTACAAATATCCTTTTATCAGTGGTTGTCAAAGTGGGGTCCAGGGTCTCACGGGTGGGATCCAAATGGAAGAGTTATGGGTTTTCCTTTCATTTAAAAAAAGTTTGAGAACCACATACATGACAAGACAAAGTCCTTGCATGTGCAAAGGTAATTGGCAGATAAACTATATTTTGCTCATCAGTTTTCAATGGGTATTTAAGATCTGTGAATTTATTAAATTCATAAGCCTACGTCACTTAATTTAGCCAAACCATACTTTTTTCTCCTTTACATGACTCTTAAAATATCTGTTTGCAACTGATGATGAGTTGCATACATATACATAGTTTTCTAAACCAGGGGTCTTCAATGTTTTTTCTGTTTTTTTTTTAGCTGTAGTAACTGAGGACCCCCCTAGTTTCTTTTAACAAAAAGTGTTCACCTGCAGAGTGAGCTCCTCGTCACAGTCAGAGGTGAAGTCATACAGAGCCTTGGCTCTCACTCCACCTGTCTCACCTCCAACCTGCTGATGACCCAGTCCTGATGACAGAGGGATATAACAAATACATTGTTTCATGGAACATAATTCATTGTTCATGGTGCAGTTTAATATTACAATATACATAATACTACTAAAGTGTGGTTCAAAGTTGAGTAACCACATGGAACCCAAAAGTAAACGGCCTCCTCTCTCACAAAAGGTGTTGTGTCACCGTTGTGAAGTGAGCGGTGCTGATGATGATGATAGACCTACATGACGTCACAGGAGAGACCCACATGATTTCTCATCATTATATTGTCCAAACAGAGAAGGGACATACGGTATGTAATAAGTATTTGATGGCCTGTCCATTTTGCATGGACATACACACGTGGACATACACACAAAGCCATGTGTTGGAGCAGCTAGCACCGCTCAAAAATAAGTGTGTGTGTGTGTGTGTGTTTTCAAGTAATGGTTAACAGTGACACTAGATGTTTGTACCTGTACCAATGCTGCTCTCAACAAAGGCTGTAGGGAATATCCCTTCTCTGCCATCGAGTCTACCGGAGCACCACTCTTCATCGATGTGCTGGGTGACCTGAATACTGTCTCCTTGCTGGAACGAGAGGTCTCCCTCTTTCTGTCCAGTGAAGTCATAAAGAGCCACAACCCACTCCACATCTGACTGAGAGGCCTGGAATGACAGTAGAGCAATGGAGGGTTTGCTGTGTGTTAGTGAGCAACACACATTACACAGTATGCAACAGTGGACACTACGCTGCTATGAATGTGCTGTAATGCAACGTGCAAGCTTTGACAACAACATAACATAATTTACATGGCAACCAAACCTTGTATTGTCAATTATGCTTCTATTAAACATGATATGTAGAATGTAGTTACCGATAACATGCAAAAACCAACATTTAACTGCTATACACAGTGATTAAACGGGAGCATGTACTTCGGCTTTGGCTCAAGATGGGGAACTTTCCCCATTAGTACGTCCGAAACTAAACTGATGCTGTACTGTATGTGAGAGGGTGTGTGGTAGAAGGGGTTTTGGTTCATTATGCATTTCTTTTAACTTGTATTATGTAAAAATGCATTGTGTTGTGTCGTCAAATATTTGTGCTGTTAGATGTGTTGTCTTCTAAAATTGTTGTGAGAGTGTCACATGCCCTTAAGTGGAGGTGCTGGTAGATGCTGAACTAAATCATACCTGTTCTCTGATGCTGAAGTTTGTGATATAATGGGAAAAAAATAGTTTACCTGGATGGGTTTAGTGGTCTCATGCCGGGTACTGGATGAAGTAGCCATCCCTAGGAAAAAATAATAATAATTAAAAAAACAAAAAAAAACAAAAACACCACCACTATGATTATACTATAGTGAAGCAGAATTTAAGACAAGCAAATAACTGCACAACACAGTAATTTTGCATAGAACTGAATGAGAATTCAAGTGGGTAGGAGCACTCGTCACTACAGTACTGCATGTATGAAAACTATCGGTCATTCAGACTCGCTGTCCTGAGTCCTAGCGACCACACAGCACTTTTAATGAAACGTAAACAGATGCACAGATTCCAGGCATACCACAGCAGGAAATGCCAGCCAACACAAAGGGAAAAAGGATGAATGGCTGCTCATTGAAATATAGAACAGTCGCTTAGTTGTTGAGTTTGAGGGGCAAATGACTAACATAATATATACAGTACCATGGTACATACGTCAATGTATTCAGGATCTTTGCATTTATAATTATTAAAACGTTTACATTCTTTGTCATTTTATAAGTTGACCCCGACCCAGATTGCCATACAATTTTAGAATAAGCTCCCAAGCTACGTTAGGTTTAAAGAGGATGAAAACAATACAAATAAGCTAGTACCAACCCAAAATGAACAATACTTGTAAAACGTATTATTTACATAATGTATTCATGCATGTTTTTGTATAGGCCTATTTCTATACTTATTTCTTTGTTGTTGTATTATGTGTAGAGAGCGAGCAACCAAATTGTATTATTGAATAAAACGGAATAAAAGGTATTTGAGGCCGTCTCACCAGGCAGTGCTATCTTGATGGCCTGGGTTGGCTGTTGAGTTGGAGATGGAAGCGGAGGCAGATCCTGGATCACCTCTACAAAGTTGAGAGGAAAGATTCCACTGAAGACTCCGACTTGTCCCCGCGCCCAGTCCTGTCCGACGTACTCCAGCAGTCTGATGGCGTCTCCCTCGCAGAAGGACAGCTCGTCACTGTGCTCACCCTCAAAGTCAAACCGTGCCACGCACCTCGGACCACTTCAAACACAATACACAATGGCCTTTTCAAACTGTCTGAAATGTTGTGTTGAATGACTGATGTTTCTTACGTATTGTGTGTTGATGTGTTACCGGATTGTTGTAGCATCTGGCATTGATTTCTTCACAGAGACAGGTGTTGATGAATTTGACTAATTGAACAAGGAAAAATATGATAGATTTGAGTTGAGGTTCCCAAACAGCACATGTAACACAATGTATAGTTACTAAGTAAGAGATATTCCTATTAATAATAATATGAAATCCCTTTGAATTGATAATTCAGGGTGTTCAACTGACCGAAGAAAGCCCAAAATTATGAGCCAGAAGACCATTTGTGCCATATTGTATTTTTTTTGGCTTATTTGTTTTAAATGATGTTGTGCTGCGCTGACCGCCCCAAAAGAGAAACACCAGTGTTGGATCTCACCAGGACTTTGACATAGCTGATAGGAAAGAATCCAGAAGATCCCCTGCACGTTCCTCTGTACCATTCATTGTTCACCTGCTCCACCATGTTAACCACGTCTCCGGCTTTCAGCCTCAATTCTGTTGAACCCTCTGAAAAACACAACACACAGTTCAACCACATCTGCTATCTATGGTGGCATCAAATCAAAGAAAAAAAAAACAATTTTTGTGACTGATCAGTAAGAACACTTCGAAGAGTCTAGCAGGAGCACTCATTCAACCCTGTACTTACTCAGTTCACGCATGGTACCATAGCACCTCTAAGGCCTTAAAACAAGGCTCCATACATCCCAAAATAAACTGGCTAGGCTACTGCTTGGCCTCACACCTAGCACACCCCTGCTCATTTTACTCAGGTTATTTCGATAATCCGATGTGTGGTTAGGTTTACCTGTCGAACAACCCCATTTTACCACGGTGGGATGGCTCAGGGGAGAGGACAGAGTCTACCAGATACGCTAGACCACTAAGATACCTGTGTAGTAGGCTACGTGTACTTGTCAAACTACTTCCAAAACGTCAAAGACGTCCACAATGTAAAAGGTCAAAGCCTACCACTAGCCTCCCCTGACCCGCTTATTTATTTCTGATTTCTGACTGTTATGAGATCTTGCAAAGTATTGTTGTATATTTGTCTGTCATTGTCTTAATGTCTCAATGAGGACACATAGGACCCCAATGTAACCAAGCCATAGTGCTTTCTTGGGTTACTTAGTTAGTAGACCTTGTATCTGAACTGTACTGTCTTGTGCTTTTCCTATGTGAACTGCTAATAAAGTAATCAATCAAATCAAACTGAACTCAATTTTACAGTATTTATAAAGCATATCTTTGTCCAAAGTACTGAACAGCATACATAAAATATAGCAGACAATAACACTAGGTTAAAACTGTTAAAACTGTATAACGTAACCAAAATACAAATAACACAAAGAACAAGGGGCTTGCATGGCATGGATAACAGTTTAAAATGGTTCAAAGGCCAGAGAGAACAGACTGTATGACTCGAGTCTGGATTGAAAAGTGTCCAGAACTTGATGGGAAAGCTAGCAGCAACCACAAAGGCACGGTCACCGTTTTGCTTCAGCCAAAATATTTTTTGACAAGCTGCAATCGTGAGAGGACAGAGCTAGCAACTAATGTATACAGTGAGTTGCAATAGTCTAGCCGTTATGAAATGAGAATGAGAATATAAATGAGAATATTCTCCAGATCGTGGACAGGGAGGAAGGATTTAATTTTGGCTAACAAGAGTTAGAAGCAGCTTCGGTTTACAACAGCATTGTAAAAGGGGGAAAAAGCACAGATTTTAAGAAGAAATGTTACCTGGGTCAAAATCATGCAGAACCTGGACTCGCATTCCACAGCTGTCTGTGCCAGAACCAACTGAATTGAAGTCCTGTATGTGGAACAAAGACAAACAATGCTATAGTGAGAGAGGTAGGTAGGTAAGTAGGTGGGTGAGTGAGTGAGTGAGAGAGAACAGGCTGAAACAGTAATGGCGTTACTTAGAAAGATTATAAGAAGCATTTTGCATTGCAACAAGTTGTGAGTTTGTAGATTAAATAATAACTTAATATCCTTATATTTAGAAACATTTCTGTTTCATTAGATATAACAGTGGTCAAATGACACCTGACACAGGTCACGAATCAAACCCATGATGTCATGATTAGATCCTTGGTGTTGGCTAGTTCGCACCCTCGCATCGCAGATCAATGGTGTGGTCCCTGGGTTTCACAAACAAGGCCAGTGTAGAGACGTTGAGTACTGGCTGGAGAAGGGCCTTGTAGTGCTGAGGGGGTTTACCTGTGGGTGAGTGCTGGCAAGGACAGATGACGACAGAGGAGTGATGACCTTCATGTGAGACTTCTGGACTCGACCTCTGGTGTCTCCTACTTGACATTCAAACGTACCATGGTCCAGGTCCTCCATCAGTATGAGTACCTCATTTTTCTGTCGGCGAAGATAAGAAAAATGTGTCTCTACAACAGATCTTACACCGAGATAGGTCGGACGACATTAATGTAATGATTCCACGCAGGAATTGTGTTATATGAACCTGTGATGTGATAATAATAAAGTTGGTTGCAATAATTGGAAAGAACTTTTCTTGGTTACCTGAAACGAGAGTTCCCCTGTATTGCTCCCATTATAGTCAATGATTGCAATTCCATGAGGGAGTTCAAGCTGGGGGAACAATAAATAGAACACATAAGTAGTGATTTTATTCAAGGAGTGTAAATAGCACTTTAGCATGTTCGTTTTCTTAACACATATGGTGCCAACCCCGAGTTTCCCGAGTTTGTATTGATACTAACGCTGTGCCAACCCCGAGTTTCCTGAGTTTGGGCCGTTTTTGAAAAAAAAAAAAAAAAAAAAAAAAAGAAATCAAAAAATATTAAAAAAAAAATTTTTTTTTGGACCTCCAGAAATGTATTAGGCATGATCGCGAAATTGCATGTTTAACCCCCATACCAACCCATTCTTTCAAACATGGCAGCCATGTTTGTTTACATCTGAAGAAAACATAATGGCTGATAAATCATGAATGCCTGAACGGATTTCCAAGCGGATTTTTTTGTTTGAAAGCTGTGAACAGCATCTACACACGTGGTGCATCATCTAGGCATGGGCGCGCATGATCCGTGCACTATAAATTACATGGAAGTCTATGGAGACCATGGCATCAAGGTTCATTGAAGAGAAAAAATCATGGCAACAAAAAAGTTAAGTCAGAAAAGTTCAGTCGAGAATAGAAAACAATAGGTACAGAAGGAAAGATGCTTGGTATTTTGCTTACTTATTAATCCTAACCTATCCTTTCTCTCCAAGCACTCATTTTGTTGCTGACAAATGTTCAAGGCATTTTCTCTGAACTTTTACTTTGTAAACCTGGATTAGTGTCTGCTAAAAGCCTGAATTATCATTGTAATGATTCAGTATTAGGTCATGAAGAAGTACTGCCTGGGACTTCAGCTACAAGGATATGAAAAAAAAACACTACACTATTTCTAGGCAAACAGTTCAACACCACCAGTGTAGGGTCTCTCACCGTGTATTTGTTGTAGAGACGGTGCCCAGGGCTGGGCCTTGGGGGCAACACAGGTCCTTTCCTCTTGGGTTTGTGGGTGTGAGACTGGGGTTTGGGTGGAGCCTCCAACCGAGCTGATTTTGCAGAACTGGAACTTCCTGCCCCGTCAAGCCGGGGTGGAGGTGGTCTCCCCGGGCCTGCTTTTGCCACCGGCGGGCGAGGTGGGAGGGACTTCCCTCCACTAGGTCTAGAAAAATTCAAAAGTAGTTTTGTTTATGTTTATTTGTACAACAGCACACTAAGATGCAAGAACATAGAGAATAAATACAACGTCACCCCCTGTTCAACATCAATAGACAACTCACATTATTGTGGATTGTTTGTTCAACACTTTCTCACTCCCAAGTCATCAATTTAAGCAATATAATATTGCGATTATACAACCGCTACCTTTAAAAGAAACACGTCAACTTAATTTCATTGTTATCTAACATATAATTTTCGGAATGTCTAAGTGAGTGTCTGAGTGTCTGTCTGTCACAACGTTTCTCCTCAATGGCTGGAGCAATTGATCTGAAATCGCATCACAATTAGCATATGAACACACCTAACATAACTGTGAAGCCCGTTTGTCACTTTCACAAATCGTATGCTGTATATTAGCATTTTTATGGTGTATCTACTATCTATTCTGCATCTAGCTTGAGGCTAATCTATTCTGCATCTAGCATGAGGCAACATGTTTAACCAGCTCTGTGTGTGTGTGTGTGTGTGTGTGTGTGTGTGTGTGTGCAGGCGGGTGGGCGGGCGGGGGGTGTGTGGGGGGTGTGGGGGGAGGGGGGGTGGAACACAGTATCTCTGTAGCCATTAAACGAAACGGGTATTTCTTACATTGATGCTCCTACATATTATCATGCAAGCACCAGAAAGTTACTTTCCATCCCTCATATACTGTGTGCACAGTGCACACCCCATAACCCACACACTGCACATCATTTCGGAGCTCATATCTTTGAACGGGTAAGGACTAGTTAAGATAATCGATCGAATACCCTGAATAATGAAAAGCAAAGCTAAACTGTACCCCAGTACATTGACGTGTGAATGCCAATGTATGGAAGCTCTTCTTTGAACATTACATTTTTACATTTTGGTGCACATATTAATATACAGGTATATGGCTAAGATTATGAAACGTTCATGTTTTACAATGTATTGTTTCACTCACCGAGGAGGCAGGGTCAGTTCCAGCCCTGTATTGAAGGGCTCCTGTTGATAATAGAAACATGTCTTTGTTAGTCCCACAGATATGATCAGGTATAAAAACAAGATCACTGCATCTGTTCCCAGTGGCCTGACCATAACCTCCAGCAAACACTATAAAATGTCTAAACATTGTGATTTGTATTATTATTCATACAATTATATAAAATTGTATTGTATTTATATAGCGCATGCACGCACACACACACACACACCCTGTTGAGCCACCTACTGTATTTAGGGCTGTGCAAACTAGGGATTGATTTCAGACTGACCAGCCAGATAGCACTAACTCTACAATAAGGCAGTTGTTTATATGCAGCCCACAATGGCTGCTTTGTGTCTATACAAATTACTGGAAGAGCTGCAGGTGGGCGTTGGCAGTACAGGTACTGTAAAAGACAGGAGACATCCTGTACACTCCAGCATACAGTAGACATGACAGTGTATAGGCACAGTTAAATAAAGATGTTAAAGCAATATTTCCTGCAATGTCTGCAGCTGGAGCATGGTAATGTCTGTAAATCAGCTCCATAAGAAAAATACATATTTTGTGATAATAATTATGATGCCATATTTATAGACATCTTTTTCTACAGGGACTAAGCTTACTGTGGAGGGGGGGACAGGAACCAGGCTTGGTTTGTGGCCCACAGGTGGCGTTCGGGAGCCTACAGGCTCCTGGACCGGCAGGGGAGGAGGAGCAGAGATGTCCAGCGACTCCTCTAAGAAGACAGGTCAAATATTACTAGGTAAGTATTTTCAACTGTAAAAAGGTGTCTCCAACAGAGAACATCAGCTAAATTCCTGAACTTAATTTGCTTATAAAGTGAGGTGACTCCATCTTTATGCCTTTATTCAACTACAGAACAATGTTTTCTCTCAAAGACAACTGATGGCTTATTTTCATTTCATTATTTTCATATTAAATTCTCATCATAAAACTATTGCAGGATACTCTACCTGTGGGTAAGACATGGCTTAATACCTCAAGTGTGATAGGAATGTAGGAAATAACTGAAAATCCTAAGGTGCTGTAACATTTTGTTGGTTAAAATAAGTGTTAACTAGCACTATATTCTGAAAATACATTTTCACTTTGGGGTACCAATTTCAATTAATCAGGATAGAGAACTCATACATACAGGATGACCAAGTGAAATTGGAAGGGATCACACAAAGAAATAGCTGTCAAATTGGAATTGAAACACAAGAAAAAGTAAAGGACGACTTTTCCACTTTTTAACCTCTCTTCATATAATAGGTCCTCACTAATGTTCATAATAAAATAGCACAATCTGTTTCTACTCGGTCCAGGTCTCTTAGGAGAGCTGTGGGGAGTTCAGAAACCCATCATCTTGTGACATCATCGTTTGACAGATTTCTTTTTTAAACAATAATTTTTAAAACATATTTAGATTTTTATTATCGCGAGAACAATGGCTTCCACTTTAACATTGCGACTTTTCAGGAATAGAAAGCCTGCATTTTCTATTAGTTTGGATTCCCCATCGATGATGTCGCAAGATGATGGGTTTCTGACCTGCCCACAGCCCTCCTCTGAGACACAGACCAAGTAGAACACAATTATGCTTTTTTTATCATGAACATTAGTGAGGAGAGGACCAATGATATGAAGATAGGTTGAAAAGTGGTGAAATTGTCCTTTAAGCTGATAAATGGGTTTTCTCTCCTGATTGGATAATGAGAAAGAAGCATACGCAACGCTGAGGAAGGCCGAAGGGCCGAAACGCGTCCGTATACTGTCCATGAAGTGAGGTAAATAAAATCATGTAAAAAGGATATTCCTTGAGTGCTGGCGACTACTTCTTTCTCATTGTGCTTCTTTGAGCCGTGCACCTAAAAGCCTTCATCTAACTTGGAGTGTTGCGGGCTGTCTGCTTTATTGCAGATACCTTTCTCTCCTGATTGGATGAAATTGGTGTCCCAACTGAAAATGTATTTTCTATGTATTAAAGAACAGGAGAGATGGGGACTCCTGTCACTGAACAAACAATCTATAACAATGTTATTAATTACCTTTTGACTCAAATCTTTTTGTTTATACCAATATACGTATGTATTCTCAATGTGTGACCTATCACAATGTATCACAATGATCCGTCTCATGCAACCAGATTCTAGCCAATATCCAGCCCTGCAATGTAAAGTGACAGAGATGAGAGACTCACGCTGGGTAGCCTTACTGGGTACTCTGATGGTGGTGGGTCTTCTTGTTACGCTCTGTCTGGTGAAGGAGACGCTGGCAGCGCTGTCCACACTGTGCTGAGGTTTTCCTGAAATTTACGTTGTTGATTTAATGGGTCTGGCCTCAGTTATTAGTTAATATCTAAAGTATTCTCTATAGATTTTATTTTCACTGACTGAGCATTGTATTAGTCTGTATTAGGGTCAGCGTTCAGTGAAGGACTACCAGGCATTTGATCCGGTCTACAGACTAATGACCAATGTGACTATTTTGGCCCTCAGCTTTTTTTACCTGGCTGGTTATTTTTTTCTTCTGTTTTAGTGTTTTTATGACTGCCGTCTTTGCCATGGCGACTCAATTTGCCGTATGAGATAAATAAAGGTCCATCTATCTATTATGTTTTATGTAATGTTCCATAATTCTGCTTATTCCATTTAGGGTCATATGATGTTACAAAGCAGCAGACTGAAGATACAGTATGGCAGTGTCTTATTTTATGGAATAAATGGTAAAAAGAAAACATATGCTTACTTGTGGGAGTTTCCACATATTCATTCTCCCTGACCAAAGAGGTGGAGTTGTGATTGTTGACATTCAGGTTGGGTTTAAGGGGCTCCTTAGGAGGCTTTAGTGGAAGTGTCACGTCCTCATCCTGGAGATCAACGTTTTTGGCTCTGACCAGTACAGAACGCCGCGTGGGGGGCAGAAGTGCCATCTTGGAGGGCACAGCCTCTGGCTCCTCTGTGCGCGACAGTCCCACAGGCTTCTTTGGAGGCTGAGGTCTAGGAGCAGGGGTGGGGATTTGGGGGAATAATGACGATGCCACTTGATTGTTGTTTTCTACATCGTGGTTCTTGACTGAAGGTTTGGGGGTTAGAGAAGGCTTGGCAGCGACAGGGGGCCTGTTTTGTAGGTTTCTTGGTCGAGGCTGTGGCCGTTTCATTGGTTCTACCCCATCTCCCTCGTCATTGGACGCCTGGCTTTCGAAGGCCAGGATGCGGGCCCGCATATTGTGTTGATTGCTCATCTCACCACCAGCATGCTCACTTTGCCCACTCTCGTCTAATTGGTCGTCAGCGTCAGAGCCCTCTGCTCTCTGCTCGTGCTGGCTGTCCACGATGAACACCTCCAACAGTTCCTTTAAATATGGGTTAGTTTGGACCTCTTCTGAGTCGGTGCAAGAAGTCACATCAGCGCCGTCGCCATTCTCACTGAGCCTGATCAATGTCTGAACTTTGACCTCAGCCTTGATTGGCTGCTTGAGGTTTTTGGAACGACGAGGAAGTGGAACAGGGTGTTGGGTGGGGACGGGAAGAGGCTCTGTGGGGGGATGTGGTGAGTCTAAGGTAACAGGGACCGATTCAGCAGGCTGTTCTGGGAACGCATCCCAGTGTACTGTGACAGATCTGATGCTGGTTGTGTGCGTGGAGTCTGGGAGGCTGGGTTTAAGGTCAACGAGACAATCAGTGTTGGTAGAGGCTGTGGTGGTTGTAGCTGCCTGCTTGTGAGGAGATGCATTTGTTCCAGCACCTTCTCTGCACGAAGGTTTGGGTAATGATGGTCTTGGCGGTTTTTGAGGCTTTTTAACTGTGAAGAAACAGATGCAAAGACCACTTAAGTTGATCACTTCCTACCTGGTGTTTGAACTTGTCATTATAGGCAAAACAATTTAAAAGAAATTCATAACTTTTCAAATGTTTCAAGAATAGCGGGGGGAAAAAACACATCTACCAGCTCGGAATGCATTGCCTGACTGGATAACCTTGAGAAACGATGAGTGCCTGGTTGATAACCTATTAGTGATGCGCGGGTCAGGTTTTTTTCATAACCCGCACGACCCACAGCCCGCACGAAACGTAACCCGCCCGCGCCCGCCCCGCAGAACAATATACAAATCAACGAATCCGCCCGCCCCGCAACCCGCATTTAAAAAAAAGATGGTATATCATCTCCAGAATAGCTCATCTTTATATACGGCTCTTCTAAGTACCCAACGTCGCTTTACAGAAAGGTTTACAGTAGCACAATATTGTCATGGGCTAAATAAACAAACGTGTTGTTCAAATTGGGGTTTAGCCTAAAAGACATTCATTCAAAGACGTTCATTCTCTCTGGGGCATCGTCGGGGTAAGAATGGCGTTTCAGGTTTTATGTCAATCATATTTATACAGCGCCTCGCACTTTAAACAGACAGCAAAAGACGGACAATATTACATTCTGTTGGTTATTGATTAATCACCAGATTGGAGAGATGGGAGCGACTCGAGGTGAGGGTGGTTCATTCAGTCAAAAAATCCGTCTCACTTGCGAAAGTTGTGTTTCAAATCGTATCCGTTGACTGGCTGGTTATATAACTTAACCGACACAAAGTATTTATAAACGGACTTGTGTGGATGACAGAGACACATACGGTAAGTGAAATCCTGATCAGCGACGCGCTGAATTGTTTGTGCATTCTTCTGCTGTGCTCACGTTGTGTCAAATGTTGGCAAAATGTGGTTCGC
This sequence comes from Nannobrachium achirus, assembly GCF_963921795.1. Taxonomy (NCBI): domain Eukaryota; kingdom Metazoa; phylum Chordata; class Actinopteri; order Myctophiformes; family Myctophidae; genus Nannobrachium; species Nannobrachium achirus. Next base: position 51,761,501 of record NC_137812.1, read on the forward strand.
GGGCCCAACAGGAGCGGAATTGGGACGGTCCTCGCACCAAGGAGCGGAGGAGAAACCTCGCTCCTCTCTGGCGCATTTTAAAGCTTGCTCGCTCGCTCATGCTCGTATTCAAACGTTCTATTCTTATTCTTATAGGCCTACTCTTATTAAGAATAAAAGGCAAATAAGAACAGGTGATTATTCTTATTTATTTTTTGCACATGAGAGTGGTGATAACCCGCCCGCCCGCCGCCCGCCAATATTGAGTCTCAAACCTTGACCCACCCACCCGCACGCGGGCGGGTTGGCGGGCGGGTGGGGGCACCGGGTCGGCCCGCGCATCACTATAAACTATGTATCATCAACATTCCTCACTAACTTTATGTGTTTGACACACACACACACACACACACACACACACACACACACACACACACACACACACACACACACACAACTTATTTCCCTACTTTTACGATAGCCAATTATTTGTATCCTTTTTCTCAATTTATTCGTGTACATTTCTGTGTAGGATGGTTGTATGTCCAACAGTTTGACATACAAGTTTTCTGCCCATCAGCGACGATAAATGACTCACTACCTGGTTTCCTCTCTGTGGACTGTGGAGCTGCAGTGCATTGTGGGTCAGTGGCAGCAGAGGCAGTGTTCCTTACAAGGTCAGTCTGGGTGGAGCTGCTGGTGGTGCATGTAGCTTTACGGGGAGCCGCTACTGGCTGGGTAACATGCTCCTCTTGTGTCTTCTCTTTGATCACCTGGTCATAGGATGGCGGGGGCTAAGACACATACTGTAAATTATGAACACACTCAAGTTTTTAATGTTGTGGATGTAAGTGTTCAGCTTTTAATTAGTGTTTGTTTAGTGAGGAACTTAATCAATCAATAAGCTTGATGAGAATTTGTGAGATGCGAGATGGTGAGATGACAAACAAGATTCTCATATATTGTTTGCTTCTCATCTTTCGTTCTTCTTTTTTTTTCCTTTCACCCACATTACTTTGTTGTATCATTGTACAATGATAACATAGAAAATGTTATCATAAAAGGACAGAATCTGATCTAAGGCAGCACTGGAATTGAATAAACAAATGTCAAAATACAGTGTACATTGCCCATCGTGGTGGTAACAATATTTAAAAACTCACAGGCAGTTAAAAACATGAACTCACATGCAGTTAAAAACATGAACAAACATTCATTCTACAGAAATAGCAGGTCTACGTCCCACATTGTGAGCTTGTAGATCGCCTATTTTCGGTGAAGACATACTGGGCTCTATTTTCGTCCATGCCTTACCCCTTATCGTTAAAACTCTTTTGCCATTTTTTACTATTTTGAAAAACTTTCTTTTAAATATTTCAAATAGCTGATCTACAAGCTCACAACGTGTCGATGTAGATCGTTTATTTGAAGTACTTGAAGTACAAAAATGTTTTTCAAAATATTAAAGAAAAAAAGAAAAAAAGGGATGGTATAAAAATATAGCTCTTAGTGTAGCGGGGGGAAAAAGGAAGGGAACAAATAGGCCTATCATGGTCCCTAGGGGTACATGATCAGTGAAGTATACAGGGTTTAAGCGGTTAAAGCAGACCTACCTTGGAAGTAGCTGTGGTGCTGCCAGACCAGCTGGGCTGAGAGGACGGGAGAGGAGGAGGAGGAGGGAAACCACCAGAGGAACCTGGGAACCAGCTGTTACTGGCTAGTGGCTCTGCAGAGAGGATGGTGATCTCTGGTCTCCTGTAGGACAGAGTGGTTCTCTGTAAAACAGCTCAGGACTATGAGACAACTGATAATTAGTCTGTATGTTGTGCCTCAGATAACCAGTCTACAAGGAAGCAATAGAAGCACAGAGCACTTTAAATTCCTCTGACGTGCAAAAAAGAACACATCCAATACATTACCTTCTCTCTCTGCTGTGGTCACTCTGAGAAATTGCTTTCGCTGGGGGAAGAAAGGATCATTTAAGTTTATCAAAACTCAAATTATTTCACATTCTGTAAGAATCACTTTCAAGATTTCTACATTTTGTGACAACACTTGCTATTGACAACTGCAGAGACTAAAACTTGACAAACTCACTTCGCTTAATGGCAGCACGTATGGAGGACAGAGGACCTTGGCTAGAGAGAAGGGACAAGGGAGCAAGAGAGAGAGAGAGAGAGAGAGAGAGAGAGAGAGCAAGAGAGAGAGAGAGAGAGAGATATCCCATTAACATTGAGGTGTGGAGCTCCTGCTAACAAAGAGTTGTTTAGTAACCTGGTAATGACTCACTTCTCAAAAGGATTCATTCAGCTAGCCGGAGGCCACAAAGCTGAACACTACACATAGGACACACCATTCTATGAAGCTTCACACAGTTGACTGTTCACACAGAGGCCACTAGTCAGCTCTAATACACTGTTGGGGATTTCCCATGGTCTCTGTCTTTTTTACCCTGTTAATCTGAAAGATCACATTTCTGCTCAGTTCAGCTAACTGTAACGAGTGGTGTATAGACTATAGTGGCGTTTCCATAAAGCCTCTTAATGCGCATTTAAGGCTTATTCGCAAAACCTTTTTATGGAAACATTTCAAAATGCGAATAAACTTTTATTATCCGCAACAAATGTATCCACTTGGAGGAGGTGGATTTTGAGGCTTTATCGAATAAACTAAATGCGCATTTGTGAATGGAAACGGGTCAGACAATAAATGCGAATAAATTATGACGTTCTGGTCCATATTGTCCTCCTTTAACACTTTCCCCCGCCGCTTAATTAACGTCCATTGTATAACGTTAGCCCACAAAACAAACCGGTTGTTACACACGGAGTGACCCTTCGTCATCACACCGCGTTGCGCGTGCCAAAAGTGGCAGATCTACAAGCTCACAGCAGCTCGCATCTGCGACGCTGCAGGATGAGTATGCAGCGAGTCACAGCAGTGCTCACGTCTCTCGGTATGAAAAAATCAGCCCCATCCCAGCTCTGTGCACTGTGTGCAAGGCAAGCCCGCGGGAAGTGTTTACAGCACGTCGGTCAGACGGACCCAGGCAGGATCTCCCAAAAATCGCATTTCATCAATTTAATGGAAATGGGCTAAATTCGCTTTGTCTTAATACGCATTTCTGATCATTCGCTTCCCTAATTAGAATACGTTTATGGAAACATGGCTACTAAGGCCAAATTTACTTTTTAAATCTGTTGTTCAAATTATAACACTTTCTACACAACAAATATCAGTCTACATGTAATCCAAACTTTTATATTATCCAAACCATCAATTCTAGCTTTGCACATCAAAAACAATTCTACATCTGTTAAATCCAAGTCACACCAACCTCAGGAAAACTTGTAGAGAAGGTGAATGGTGCCACCCACACAGCCACAACAACATACGCAACCAGTATTCATATAAACCATGGGAGAAGCCACCTATGTTCCAAGAACCACCCTCTTCCAAAAGAAAACAACATCATTTTGAGAAAATAAATGTTTTTATATTCTCAGTACGACACTATATATTATTCTCTGCATTAATCTCCGAGTAACAACGGTATCCAGCAATGTCAAGTCTCTTAACAGAGGGGATGGGCCTGTCAACTGTTGCTAACAACACACATTAGTCCTTCACCTAAGGGTTTTAAACTGGTGATGTAATGCATCTGGGGAGAAAGTACAGTGCTCCCTGTCCTTCGTTATGTTCCCACCTGTTTAATTACATTGAGGATTTAAGCATCAAAATTTGAATAAAAAAAATGGTTTATGTGTTCAAAATCAATGATCAGTTGAGAGATTCAAATAAAATAAAAATAAACATATCAACTGTGCTCACTGCAACTGTTGATGATTTAATAATGTTATACTCATTGTCACTGACCTCTACTAAGTTTTTACTCCACTGAAAATGTCCGATTTATTTACATAATTTCACTGAGACCTGCAAAGTTGTTTACATAATTTCACAGAGGTCTACACATTATTGGAGCAGGCCAGCAGCAACCTGGTATGTCTCCAAACAACAAAAAACAGTGGCTTTTGGTCCATTCCTCAGTGCATTGTTTGCTCCATTCACAAATCCAACATCAGCAAATCAGGGTGTTAAAGGGGCAGTGTGCCCTTAAACACAGTTTCACTTTCACAGTTTCACATTTGACTGGTGAAGAGTAAACTTACCTGTTGTGTCGGAGTCAAAACAACTACTACCACTTAAAAGTATTTACTTTGGCACATGATGCAGTGACTGACTACCCATAATAGGGAAAACATTTTAGGATGATTATCTAAGTCTACAAAGTATATAATGCATAAACAGAACAAAGTTCTGAAATTGGATAGTGAGCGTGAGCATTAAACTGATTCCAACAACTCGCACTACCACTGGTTCTAGAACGCTTGGTGTTTAAAAAAAGGTAAAGTGCCTAAATCAGGTGCTACTACTGTACATGTATGTTATGTAACTTCATGAATAACTTCAAGTGACAACATACTTGGAATGTAAGTGATCTGGCTTGGTCCTGTCTGAGCGGTCTGTGGAGAGAAAGAAACAAAGGCAGTTAGATAACGGCTTACCACTGACATTCACTCATTTACTGACTTCATGTTAAAGAAATGCATTGCAAAGTAAAAGCAAGGAACGGACGACACTCATTACTATAATACAAATAATCCTATGACTATTTTGTCTAAAGTCAGACATATAAAAACAGGATTGAAATGAGGTCAACTGGAATAATCCTAGTGCTGGTTCAGATGTAATGACTTCCTGCATTGTCAGGGCAGATATAAGCCTGGTTGTTCAAGTCAACAAACAATGACAGACAGATACTAGTGCCCAGAGCGGAATACACTTCACAGTCTGTACAGACTGGTGTTCGATACCAAGCATAATAATATAAACTGTGCTCATAACAAACACAAAATACACACACACACACACACACACACACACACACACACACACACACACACACACACACACACACACACACACACACACACACACACACACAAACTTCTATATGTGTAGCTAAATCTTACAAATAATGGATATGAAGTGAGCCCTCGACAGACTACTGAAACGATGGCTGGTTGCAGTCAGTACACAGTCCACCTGTCACACCTGTTGCTTGTTATCAGTTATTGCCACCATACCACTGCCACATTCACAACAAACCAGGGAATACCATGCGTATAGTTTGAAAATATTATGCAATACAAATGAGGTACATGCATTTAGGTTCAATAAGATCTAAAGTATTTCCTAACATAGTTTTAGATACTGTAGCTCCACATTCGCATATCACAGATGTGTGTAGCAGCATGCAACAAGTCATTAAACAGAGACATAATATGTGACTAGGTGTCCGCTCATAAAAATATGTAACCGAGATATTATTCCTTTACGCTCCTACCTGCTCTTCAAGAAGAAATCTTCAAGACATTCTCTTTACAACCCGCACCCTCCTATTCCATCAACTGTGTGAGCGTCTGAGCGACACTTTGATACTGTAGATGTCAGGGAGCATATAAAACCTACAGTCACACGCCGGCAGACAGCAGAGCAACAGAAAGAGAGAGAGGGAAAGAGAGACAAAAAGATCCTGCTTCTCCACTGTTGACTTGGCCAGTCTGATCAGCTGGAATGCGGTCATACAGGAAGTGTCAGGTGTGACCCACTAAATTGCTCTGTCACTCCCTTCCCCCCATAAAGCATAGCAATAGGGATGGGATGATATGGAAATTACGTGTCACGATTATTGTGGAAAAAAATATTGCGATTAACGATATTATCACGATAATCAAATTAAATGCTTAAAACTTGTCACTGATGTTTAACCACTTGGAACCACTGGAACCAATTGCCATCCAGGCTCCTGGTGAACCATGACCATCAGTGATGTTACTAGGTTTTCAATGTAATGGGTCCCGGGACCCACAGGTGGTCATTCAAATGGGTCCCAGAAAAGTTTTATGAGTCCTCAATATAAAGTTTACGCGCGCAAAATGGCGTCGGACGTCGGTGGAATCAAAACATTGACGTTTCTATCGCCTGTTTAAGACTTTCTATGTGGATTTTATTTGTGTTAACGTAGGGTAAAGTAGGATGCTTTCACCCATGAACAATGGTGGTGTCTGTGGAATTTCTTTTTTTTTCTTTTACCGCAACGCGGTAAATTATTTTAACATGGACTCCAATAGAGGCGCATCCCCGGGACCCCAAGACCATGACATGAATGAGTCCCTGGGTGACTTGAATGAGTTTTTGATGCGGGATGTGCACTTAATGACATCACTGGACCATAGAACATGTGTACATCATAATATTTTTACATCATAATATTTAATTATAATAATTATCTGCTATATTTAAAAAATACAAATTTCAAATATTTTTTGACACAGAATCAAATGTTTTATGGTCATGATTCACCAGGAGCCTGGATGACATAAAATAATGTAGGCCTATATAAATATTTTTGGAAATCTCTATAGGAAATATGTACAGTATGGGTTTTCTATCTGTGGAACCACTAAATACAGCCACTGTATTATGAGCCTCAAGCAAGGCCAATACTAACACCTAACTACAACTACATTAATAACAAACCCTCATGACGGATTATCTTAAAGTGCATACGAATCGTGGGTTCGATTCCCGAGCCTGAGGGTCTTTGCTCCAAGTGCATGTCATTCCCTGTCTCTCTCCCCTGTTTCTTGCCTCTCGCCAGGTAGAATATATATATATATATATATATATATATATATATATATATATATATATATATATATATATATACACAGTATATATACAGTATTTATATATATATATATATATATATATATATATATATATATATAATATTATATATATATATATATATATATATAATATTATATATATATATATATATATATATATATATATATATGTATGACATGTATGTATTTCTCCATCAATCAGGCCAGACATTATCTTTCACTCCTGTCCGTCTATTATCTGTCTGTATGAGTGTCTGTGTGCCTATGAGCTAATCTCCGGCACCACTGGACACAAATCGGCATGAAACTTTGCACACAGGACCCACTCCCAGTAGTTTTCAAATCTGCCTCATGGTGGCGCTATAAAGGGCTGCTTTATGTGTCTATAATTTTACGTTTTCTTCAACACACGTTTTGCTACTACTCCTACAGATTTTGTCAACATCTCAATTTTGTCAACATCTCACGCAAATCGGTACACATCATCTCTGTAGTAATGTGATCAATATGTATCTTTCAGATGTTTCAGTTCCATGATTGGCTTTCAAAGTTTGCGGACAAGGCCCATTTTGCTCAAAATGACATAAATCAAATAAGCACAGCCCGATTGCTGTGATACTTTGCATACACACGTTCCTCCATGGTGGAGGAACGTGTGAGTGAATCCACATGGAGAATACACTCCCAGTACCACAAAGAGGTCGCTTAAGGTTTTGGGCTATAACTTTTAAACCGTAGATTTTCCCCTGGATTCCTTGGATCATGACACAGCTCCCTCCAGTGCTGTGTTCTACCTGTCACGCAGGTATACGCCGTATGCTGTTGCCTCCCTATTAGGCCCGCCTATTTGTGCTGGACTAGATTTTCGGACCTTTGGCGTTTTCTTCAAAACTCACTTTTTGTTACTTATCCCAGAGTCAAGCGATCAAGATGTATCGGTCTGATTTTTCATATTCCATTACAATGGCTATGATTGACTTCCAAAATGTGCGGGCCCTGGGTAACCAAACCAGTCTGGCATCTAATGCCAACTGGTGGAACCATTATTCATGTTTCCTAAACATCATGTATTACGTGTGGAACCACTTAGGCCTACCCATGTTTAAGGAAATAAAACACCAGGCAGCTGAGATACTAAATTATGTGTGTCTAATGCATGTCTATACAGTATATAAATGTTGCATGTTTATATAGTTCTTATGTTAATAATTTAATATAGAGGGATAGTTCCGTTTTTTATCTCTTTAGATTTTAAATCACACATCAAGGTCAAATAGTTTTAAACTGGAAGTTTGTTAGCAATTTGTAGCAATACGAATGTACTGTAAAGAAATAGAAATAGAAATAGAGAATGCACAAGAAATGTGGCACTGATCAGTCAAACGGTTTGCGGCATTAGCCCTGGATAGAATCGCATTTGTAGATGGCTCAGCAACTATTATAATATTCCATAGCTGTATAAACCCAACTATCCATTTTACTCGAGGGGATATAGCATGAAACTTAAATAAATGGGCTTGTGGGGTGACCCAATAGCCGGATGGTTAGGGTGCATATCACATGGGTGCAAAATGCTTTCTTCATCGTGTCCTCAGTTCAACTCCCGGTCAGCTGGAATGTTTGTGTAGTTGCCATTTTTGCATTTTCCCATTAAGTTAATGGTGTTGCAGCATAAAGGTACTTTTTGCCAATGAGGAAGCAGCATAAAGGTGACATCGCTGAGAATGCTGGTTCCTCATTGGCTAAAAATTACTCCATAAAGTTGGAACGCAACAATATTGGGTTGCCCTATATGCAACCACACTAAATAGAAATAATAAATGGGCTTGCTTGGGACTCAAAGGTTGTGAGTTTGAATCCTAGAACTGGTTGGGAATACTGTCTCTTTCAGATACTGTTTAAGTGCACTGAAATGCTCCAGTGAATCTGCTCAGCCCCTGAGAGTGACTGTTGGCGTTGCTGTAAATTCATGCACAGCCACATTTCCCTGAATAAACTCTAAATTGTGTTGGTTCAATGCTCATGTTTATCTAGCTGTGATCAAACACACTGCTGCCAGGGCATGGCAGACGTGGTGGAAAATATCAACACCGGTGGAACATGTGATAAGCCACACCCAGAAACACCATTACTCATCCTCTAGTCATGAGTCATAACTATTGCTGACCTGTTAAACTCAGTCTTACTTTCACTTATCAGCTGCTACCCTGTAGTCTGTCTCCACCTCACAAATTAGGACAGGAAAATATTCACGAGCGTCAAGGACGGGTGTTTTCAATGAATCTACCATGGTTAAAATTGACTTAATGGAGTTTGAAGTTACAAATTCCTTTGGTGAACCTCATATTTTGCAATAAAGTGTTTTGGATTGTGATTCTTAAATGTCCATTTACAGTCCTTCACAGAACAACATTATCGTGTCACTGCTTGGCAGGTCTGTGCTGAGGAGACCTGCTGATGTCAAGGTATAAAGAGAGTTGTTAATTAACACCTAGGTAAACCAAGCACCTATTCAGTAAAAAATATTATAAAAACCAAACAACATAAACATGCTATCAAAATTACCTGTATGGTCATGAAGGGTAGGCAAGTGCTACTACAGTAAGTGCTATAGGCCAAAGTGGAGTCTGAAGAGATGAGTCTTCAGACCACAGCGGAAGCTATGGAGTGAGTCTGCCGTTCTAAGTGCAACTGGGAGTTTATTCCACAGTTTGGTGGCCAGGAGGGCGAAGAGTCTAGGATGAGTGGATTGTTGTCCTGGGGTTTTATAGTGAGGGTTCTGTCAGCATCCCTGCTGCTTTGAAAGCCAGCATCAGTGTTTTGTTCTCTGTACGGATAGCAACTGAGAGCCAGTGGAGGGAGCGGAGAAGGGAGAGACATGTGAGAATTTTGGCTGGTTGAAGACCAATCGTGCTGCGGAATTTTGGATCAATTGGAGAGGCTTAAAGGGATATTCCACTTTCAACAGGTACCGCAGTGGTAACAGTGGAAGGGCCTCTCTCCCCACACACACCCATTGTAACTTCAAACTCCATTTTAACCATGATAGATTCATTAAAAACACCCATTATTTTTTCTGGTGACTCATTTTACCCTCCTAATACGTGAGCAGGCCGTGTTTTTTCGATAACCTTTTTCATTTATTTTTAATAATTATTTGGGAAAATGGAAAAAATGAAATACAAACAAATAATTATTAAAAATAAATGAAAAAAGTTATTGAAAGAACACGGCCTGCTCACATATTAGGAGGGTAGTATGAGTCACCAGAAAAAATAATGGGTGTTTTTAATGAATCTATCATGGTTAAAATGAAGTTTGAAGTTACAATGGGTGTGTGTGGGGAGAGGTCCTGGGCCTGGAGGGCCTGGTAACATTTACATCAAATATCTAAATATTCAATCAAGCTAATTAAAAATTGTTCAGGGTGTTCATAAAAGCCTGATTAGATGATAACATTACCAAAAGTTTTTTTGAAAGTGAAATACCCCTTTAAGTGCACATGCTGGGAGGCCAGTGAAACATTTTTGGCCATTTGAAAATAGACGATCTACAAGCTCACAATGCATCGTGATCTGACGCATTGTGAACTTGTAGATCTTGTATTTTCAAAGATTTTTATACATTTGAAAATGGGACATTCTGCAAAAAAAAAAAAAAAACTTTTGTACTTTTACTCAAGTACATTTTGAATTCCAGACTTTTACTTTTTTCACATGGGCCTGTTGTGTATGATACATTATTGTATCCCTTTAATAGAATGTTTTAAACCAGTGTGAGCTTGTGGATTCCCCAGTTAACCCACTTACAACATAATTGCAATTAATTTAGATTAAATCTGGCTCAGGACTTTTACTTCATATCTCTTTCCTTGTCTTGCTTCAAATCCCTGACCACAAAAGCCCCATAAATCTGTTTAAAATAGTTGACCTACTAGCACACAACAAGTCGCATTAGCTATTCTTTTTTTTTTAATAAATATGATTTTAATTTGTAAATGTTGGCCTATAATGAATGACATGCCACAAAAGTGGCACAGCTGCGAGCTTGTAGATCTGCTATTTTTGAAAAGTCGTGAAAATGTGCGCAAATCTTTGAATATATGTATTTTTTAAGTGAACATTTGGAACTCAAAGTTTGCTTCTGGGGGGTCCCTGAAACTAAATATTTTGAGATGGAGGGGGGTCCTTCACATGAAAAAGTTTGAGCATCACTGACATGGAAACATAGGTTTCTTGGCACACATTTTCAAGATTTTTCAAAAATAGCAGATCTACAAGCTTGCAGCGTGGCACTCGGTGCCGCGCTGTGAGCTTGTATATCTGCTATTTTTCAATAGTTAACATTCATGGGGGGCCCGCAGTGAATCCTTGTACCCAGGACCCAGAATTTGGTGTGACGCCCCTGACAGAGACTGAGTCAAGCATACAGGGAGCAGTTTCAGGGGATTTGCCCTGACATGAAAAGCAGACACAGAGTGTGTGACAGACAGATGACTTGTCCTGTCAGGTGAACAGTTAGTCATTGATGATGAGAAGTTGCTCGACAATTCCTGATGTGGGAAGATGCAACCCAGGACAAATACAAAATCCTATCCTTACAATGTTCACTTTTCTCTGAAAAACAGCCTGGTATGCCTTCATGTAAATACAGTATGCATGTAATCTGAGAACTGTCCTGAGTGCAGAGTTCATTTGTCACAGACTTAAATCCTTCATCAAAGGACTACATTGTCTTGTCAGAGCGCTGACACCAAATATAAAATTCTCATGGTGATATTTTGCTCTGAAAGATAAGATAAGGGTGGATGTGAATGGTGAACGCATGTCCTCTGAGAGCTGGTAAACGATTTGTCAGGTGCCAAATAGTCTAAAAGCATTCAGGAGATCATTCCCTGAAAAAAGAACGCTAAATCCCTACTCCCCCCCCAAAAAACTGATCCTCTCAATGGCTGTACCTTTGTCTCAAGATGTAGGCCTGCTTTGTCTATCTCTTACAACAAACTGTATCAAACATTAGAGTCAACACAGCTTGTTCACCCACACAAACCACAAGCAGCCCACCTGTCCACATGCAGCGTCAGACAGACAGCTGTTATATTAGGGTTGGGCCTGCACCAATACATCTGTGGATGTTTGTGTAGGGAAGGGCAGGGTATAGGGTATGGTTTAACAGAGGGGCTTTGGTCTTGGCACAATCTCAGGGGACAAGTAAATGAAATGTGTTTGAAGTATTATGGCTATTTGATGGCATATAGGGTATAGGCTTGGCTACTGTACTTCACATATCACAATGAGGATTTTGTAAACTAATGTAGGAATTCCATTTCCCTGACATTTGAATGTTGAAGTTTAGGCTAATCCAGGCTGGTTGTGGTTTATCAGTGACATAATTTCATAAAGTAAATCTACAGCACCAAGCAGTCCTGGGTCAGTTAGGCTACTGATCCCTCTGTTGAACTGCCTGATTAAGTTCCACATGAACAACAGCTGCGGGTTAGCTGGAAAACACTATGGCTAAAGCCATGCTGAATTTATTTTCAGCAGAAAAGTAGCCTAGTAACATGTGTATTTTATAGTCTATTATAAAACAATCCCCTGTGGCATACGAAATAGCCAAATTGGAAAGCAATCTCACACACTTCATGACAACTTACAACACACCGAATCTGGTCGACAATCGACAAAAGGTAAACCGTTATAGTGGGCTCCTTGCCACCCCATGTAAACGAAAGCTCTGTAACGTCTTAATGGTTGAGTAATTAAGTAGTGGTTGATTGTCCCACCTGTCGGCTGGTTTCTGCTCCGTCCATCTCTTAACTCGATCTCCTCCTGTTCACGTCTGGAGTCTCTGGACTCAGTCTCAGCCATCATTTGGAAGGATGCGTTTAAACCCCCCCGCTGGTAAGACAACTAGATAATTGCCCGCCCCGCTACAAGTTTGTCTACAACACTGCTGGATGAGTTGACATCAGGTTGACATCCACCGCTGCCGTGATGTCTGCCAGGCGTGCCAGCCTGCTAAGTTTCTCTCATCCCGCTGCTGCGCTGCCTGAGTGAGCCTGACTGCATCAAAGGGAGGTGGTGCCTGTTTTGACTGAACGAAGTGTCAGTGTGTGTGTGTGTGTGTGTGTGTGTGTGTGTGTGTGTGCGTGCGCGCGCGTGCGCGTGCGTGCGTGCGTGCGTGTGTGTGTGAGAGAATATTGGCAGGTCAATGCAACTCTGTGTGAGCTAGCTTGCCCACAGCTGTGTGAATGTGTCCAAATGTTGTTTTGTGTGCAACCATACTGTATTTGTGTGTGTCTGAGACAGATTGAGCGAGAGAGAGTAAGATAGATAGATAGATAGATTGATTGATTGATCGATTGATTGATTTAGATAGATAGATGCCTTTATTATCCAAAAGGGGAAAATCAGTTGCCCAGAGGCAGCACAGCAGTTATAAGGTTATTTACAAAGTTACAGAGAAGTATGAAAAAGATAAAAGAAAAACAAGAACAGAGTAGGCCTACAGCAAAGAGCTAGCGGGAACGAATAATATGCTGTATAGGCCTATAGCCTATATATACACACACATAAAGTGTCCTTAAAGGAGTAGTTCACCCCCAAAATGACTTTTTTTCTATTGATTAGTCATGCCATGGAGACTAGAGTTAAATAATAATTTTTTGTTTTTTGTCACATTCCTAAGACAAAATTTGATTCAAGTAAATTTACCCCCATTGATTCCAGATGGTGACCCGTTTCGAAACGGGTCACCATCGAAGCGGGTCACCCGTTTCGAAACGGGTCACCATCCGGAAGAATGGGGGTAAATTTATTGTTATCACATTTTTGTCTTAGGAATGCGACAAAAAACTAAAAATATTATTGTACTCTAGTCTCCATGGCATGACTAATCAATAGAAAAAAAATCATTTTGGGGGTGAACTACTCCTTTAAGCACAACTATCACTATAATACAGTGCCCAAATCAAAGTGACCATAACAGTCAATTGAAGTTAGTGCAACAAGTATCTCACCATCATCTCAAGCACAAGCAGAAATACTCAAAACCACTAACACAACTTAACAATGCAGTGTCCAAAGGAAACTAGAAAAAGAAAGAAAAAAAAAACAAGAAAGGGTGACGCAGCAAGACACACAAGAGCACCATCCCTGGAAGGTCCTTAGAGGTCAGAGTCAACGCCTATGTGAAGTGAGCTGCATTAGCGTTAGCTGCAATAAGACTTCCGGTGCCGAATAAGAGTACCCCTGAGGCAATTGAAAAATGTTGAAAAACAAGTAATTGTCCCATGATATGCACATTCAAAATATAGATTAAGCATTAAAAGGAACACACACAATGCTAATTGTGTTTCTGGGTAAAATAAAACGTTTTATTAACATTAGAAAAACATTATAAATGGATAAATGCAGTTCACTGGAGTGCATAGCCTTTACAAATTGGGCACTGGACAGGAGGCGGCTCTTTGCGTCGGCACTTTCAACACACGCACGCGTTCGGGGAGACCTCCTCTATCACTCCACACTCTCCGCTAAGCAGGAGAGGTGTAAAATCAATTTCTGTTGGCTTTCCAGTGCAGCCACTCGCTCAAAAAAGTGACATTTTCAGACATTTTCAAACTCTAGTTGGCGCTGGAGAGCAGACGGCTCTTTGCGTCGGCACTTTGAACACACGCACGCGTTCGGGGAGACCTCCTCTATCACTCCACACTCTCCGCTAAGCAGGAGAGGTGTAAAATAAATTTCTGTTGGCTTTCCAGTGCAGCCACTTGCTCAAAAAAGTGAAATTTTCAGACATTTTCAAACTCTAGTTGGCGCTGGAGAGCAGACGGCTCTTTGCGTCAGCACTTTGAACAAATGCACGCGTTCGGGGAGACCTCCTCTATCACTCCACACTCTCCGCTAAGCAGGAGAGGTGTAAAATCAATTTAGAAAATAAATCTGGTATTACCTGGGCCCATAACATGTTAAGTTTAGCAGCCTTCAGCGCTCTATACTTGTACCAGAAATACTCGAAGTGCAAAAATACAGACGGAGGAAATAACAAATAAGACACAGGGAGGCATCAGCTCTGGCTGCTGGAACTCATTTGACACACAACTGAACCTGGTTTATTAAGTCAGCCTTATATAGGGACCGCAAGCAATTCCTGTCCAGTACTTCACAATAAAAGTATCTACACCACAATTATTCAGTCCATAATAAATACAACAATAAATACAATTGAGGTCATATCTTAACACTCATCATCAGCCATTCATTGTCTCCACCAGCCGAAGGTATGGGGGAGACTAGAGTATGTTTTCCCCTCCATCCGTCCGCGTCCGTGCGTGCGTCCGTCCGTGCGTCCTCGCAGTTTGTTACCACCTAATCTCAGTCGCCGTTGGCCCGGTCGCTGCCAAAATGAGCACACACACTCCCTGGATGCCAATTCAGAAACCTCTGACCCACATTTTTCAAATGGGCCATTGGGCCTGTTCTAGCACCACCATGAGGCCGAAGTTCGCAAAACACATTTCTCTACACTACTCTTAAGCCTTTTGCACACAGGCGCGTTTATCCGCACGGATAAAACGGACAATTTTTTTTTTTTTAAAGAAAACAATGGGCCTCATTCACCAATAAGTTCTTAACTTTCTTCTTAACCTGTTCTTAAATTTCTTCCTAAGTGAATTCCTAAGTGAAGTTGAGTCCGATTCATGAAACGTTCTTAGGAAGGCAAAATTGTTCTTAACTATTTTCTTATCATGATGAATGCCAATCCTCGTAACCTCGGTGTGCCAGCTAATACTAATTATCATATAGACGCCCCACATATCCCAATTTGCATCCCTATTACCATAGGGAGCCACCCACAAATTCCCATATAAGGCACGACTTCATGACACTCTCTGCAGTCACACCTGAGTTTGATTGCTGTACACAGAAATCACAAGAAATCAGTCACATAAAGTTGAGAGAATGAAGTCAAGAATCCCTAAAGTGTAAAGATGGTGGAACACTAGACTCCAAACACCAGTAAGACTCCCTAATCGGGAGATAAGCGACCGTTGGTCGCTTATCTCCACAAATAGGCCAAAAGTTTGTTTTACCAATTATCAAGACATACGGGCAGTTGACAGTTTGCCATGGTTACTCATTGAAGTTGAATCTCCATATATGGAGATAACCTACGCATCACACTAAGTCTGACCTCACCAGCCCATATTTGGGCATGAGCAACTTATGTCTCCATATATGGAGATATGATGACATCACACAGTCCTCAGCCGATGATGTGGCGTGATGTCATACAATACACAAACGAGCCCTACAGTATAAAGGGGCAATTCTTGCCAGGAAAGAAGCATTTCTTCGACTCAGACCTTATCGCCAGGGTTGGCTTATAGCAGCTGTCGGTAGGACCATATATGGATTCTGTTAGTGTGGATCTCCTAACAGGGCATCATCTGGGATACAATCCCTTTTATGCCCATATATGGAGATCCCTAACAGAATCCCTTTCATGCCCATATATGGAGATCCCTAACAGAATCCCTTTTATGCCCATATATGGAGATCCCTAACAGCATCCCTTTTATGCCCATATATGGAGATCACTAACAGCTAACAGAATCCATTTTATGCCCATATATGGAGATCCCTAACAGAATCCCTTTTATGCCCATATATGGAGATCCCTAACAGAATCCCTTTTATGCCCATATATGGAAATCCCCAACAGAATCCCTTTTATGCCCATATATGGAGATCCCTAACAGAATCCCTTTTATGCCCATATATGGAGATCCCTAACAGAATCCCTTGTATGCCCATATATGGAGATCCCTAACAGAATCCCTTTTATGCCCATATATGGAGATCCCTAAAAGAATCCCTTTTATGCCCATATATTATGGAGAAATCCCTGCTCTGAGTATCTGACATCAGTGTGATGTCACCTGTTTATGCCCATATATGGAGATCCCTGCTCTGCGTATCTGGTTGCTATGGTAAACAGTTGGTTGCTAGGGTAAAAAAACATGGTTGCTATGGTAAACAGTTGGTTGCTAGGGTAAACAGTTGGTTGCTAGGGTAAAACCATGGTTGCTAAGGTGGTTGCTAACGTACACTAACAGACCAGCAACAACAGACTGTTGCCACAGCAACGTACACAAAGGTTTGTGTACACATGTGGTGTGATGTCATACTGATGCGGAGATATGAGCAGGGCAAAGGTGTGACGTGTGACGTGTGACGGACGGACGGACGGACGGACGGCCGGTGGAGGTTTTCATAGTAAACTGCTCCCTGACGGTCGCAATTAAAAAGATATACTGTATACCAGTAAGACTCCCTAATCGGGAGATAAGCGACCGTTGGTCGCTTATCTCCACAAATAGGCCAAAAGTTTGTTTTACCAATTATCAAGACATACGGGCAGTTGACAGTTTGCCATGGTTACTCATTGAAGTTGAATCTCCATATATGGAGACATAAGTTGCTCATACCATAGCAACCATGTTTTTTACAGGGCCTGGGATTGATGACATCAGAAATCTCCATATATGGGCATGAAAGGGATTTTGTTTCTGGAAATATGTCTGTGGGGTGCCACATTTGGAATAAAACACTTACATCACACATCTGGATATCCATACAGCCCATCTAGTTTGCCTGTGTCCATTTATGCCCATATATCTGATGACATTGGGACACTGATCTCCATATATGGGCATAAAACTTATGTTAATTAGTAAAGCCTGGGGATCTCCATATATGGGCATGAGGGGTACCCTAAAAGGGCATCATCTGGGAATAGCAAATATAGTTATCCTAGAAAGTGAAAATCTTACATGAAAGGCCATAACTACCTACCTACCACCATACTGCATTCCTCATTAAACTACCTACCAGTAAGATGCCTATAGGGAGAAAAGCAAAGGGCGAGGTTGCACCATTTCTTGGTCTTCTGGCCAGTGATGTATATCGGACCATTTAACCATATATGGAGACATCTGGTACCCAAAGATATTCACAGATATGGGCTTAATATTGATGACATAAGGGATCTCCATATATGGGCGTAAAAGGGATTTGGTTCCCCTGGCATCACAGGGATCTCCATATATGGGCATAAAATGGATTTGGTTACCCTGGCAACACAGGGATCTCCATATCTCCATATATGGGCATAAAAGGGATTTGGTTCCCCTGGCATCACAGGGATCTCCATATGGGCATAAAAGGGATTTGGTTCCCCTGACATTACAGTGATGTCAGTGGCTGGTTCTACAGAGGGGATCTCCATTTATGGGCATAAAAGGGAATGTATGTATGATGATGTCAGATATCATAGACGTCATAGGACTTTCACATAACGAATAACTGAGTAAGCATGTAAACCCGTAAAATCTATATTTGGGCATGGCTGATTTATGACCTCATCATGATGACACGAGCAAACACAGCTGAATTGTATAAATGATCAGTGCAGAAACCAACAGAAGTATTTGACCAAGACTCTTCGATTTAAACATCAACAAAGGTGTGACGTTTGTTGATGGTCACAAAGGTGTGACGGACGGACGGACGGACGGACGGTGGAGGTTTTCATAGTAAACTGCTCCCTGACGGTCGCAATCAATACTTCTGTGGAGGTACTTCTGAAGTGAACAGCTAATTATTTGTATTTAATGAATGAATATATTTT
Organism: Nannobrachium achirus; assembly: GCF_963921795.1. Classification (NCBI taxonomy): domain Eukaryota; kingdom Metazoa; phylum Chordata; class Actinopteri; order Myctophiformes; family Myctophidae; genus Nannobrachium; species Nannobrachium achirus. The sequence goes on from NC_137812.1 coordinate 51,779,935, forward strand.
ATTATTTCACTATAGACATCAAGGTAAATTTGCTGAAATTAGAATGTTATCCATATTTCATGTTTGGAAATTGCATTATTAGTGGATATAAAACATTGTATTACTGAAAGCTGGTGGGTGGGTATAGAGAGGCTTTAAGTTAGCAGCTGCTTGGTATGTAATGGGGTGAAGTAGGGTAGGGGTGTGGTTGGGATATGGTGCAAGGGGGGCTTTCAGGTAGGAAGGGGACAGGAAAATGGGCGTGTGGCAGCTGTTGGGATATGGGGGTGAGGTTGTAGTAGGGAGTTGTGTTATGAGGGGGGGGGGGTGAAGGGTTTGGGGGGGGGGGGGCATTTTGGGTTGGGATGCAATTTCAGACTTGTTGAAAACTAGTCTAAAAAAGCAGTGGTTCTAAACATGTTTATGTCAAGGACCACCACATTCTGCAGACCCCCACCTGAAAATATTTTCTGCCCGAGAAGATTTTTCAAGATTTATCATTGTTTAAAAAATATCCGATCTACAAGCTCAAAATGGGCTGTAATGGTAATGCCTTGTGAGCTTGTAGATCGGCTATTTTCAAACAAAGTTTAAAACTGGGTTAAAATGGTAAAACTCTTCCTCGTTTTACAGTTGACCCCCTGGAACTTCCTAAAGGACCCCTGGGGGTCCCCAAACCACACTTTGAGAACCACTGCTCTAAAGACATGATACAAATGTTTTGGTGATTTAAATCATATTATTATACAACTGTAGAATTGAAGAAACAATTCTAAAAATACAAATTATTTTTGCACAACATGTCACACTTAAGAACTAAAAGGCTGCCCTAAGAGTGCTCTACAGTATGCGTAGATTTCTTCTTAACATAAGAACAAATCACAGCTAAGAAAACATTGGTGTATGCCAAATCTTCGTAAAAAAACTTCTTAAAAGGGTCTAAGAAGAAATTTCTTCGTAAGAACATTCGTAAGTAGGTTGGTGAATCGGGCCCAATGATTCTCTACAACCTCATGCACACCGGATCCAAATTAGCCGTGCTACAAGTGGCTGTGGCCGTGTGTTTTTTTCTCGATCGAACCCAGTTCGATTTGTGCATCTTGTCGTATGCGGTAAAAAACTATCACTCCTTTTATGACTCCTTTTGGGATCCGCAGCGCCGATTCCGCACAGCATTGCACACCAAATCCAATGCATTTTATTCATGCTGCAAACGGAAAAAAAACGCAACTGTCCTGTGTGCAAAAGGGCTTTTGTCCAAAAATCCTACAAATCGGTAGGCAGTATCTCGACAGTCATGTGATCGTCATGGATCTGTCCGATTTTACATATTCCATCCTGATTGGCTTCCAAAGTTTTGTTTGTAGGATTGAGCCGTTTTGAACAAAATACCTCAAATCACAAACGTGTAATTGTCATGAAATCGCACACACACATTCCCACTAGGCCGAGGAAGAAATGCCACTTGTTTTTAAATCAGCCTCATGGTGGCGCTATAACATGCCGATTTGTGGTTTTACTATACTGTACCTCCACCGATCAGTGTCAAACTTTGTACACGCACTCCCTAGAGGCCAAGGAAAAACCTTTTCACTGCATTTTTCAGCGCCACCTTTGGGCCGACTTATGTAAAACACATTTTTGGATATTACTCCTTCAGATTTTCTCCAAAAATAACACAAATCAGTACACAGTATCTCTATAGTCATGTGATCAAGTCTGATCCTTCTGATATTTCATATTCCATCCTGATTGGCTAATATTAGCTTCCAAAGTTTGCAGGATTGCTCCGTTTTTGAACAAAATGCCTCAAATCATCAACGCATCTTGTGATTACCGTGAAATTTGCCACACATATTCCCATTATGTACTCTTTTCACATTGGCCTGTTATAGCGCTACCAGCAGGTAGACTTAAGCAAAACACATTTTTGGAACAATGCCTCAAATCATGCATGCAGTATCCGATTGCCATGAAAGGTCTAAGGTGAAGAACATATGCCACCCTTTTTACATTCGCCTAGCACCACCAGGACGCCTGGCCTGGAGACCTGTGCTCGGAAGAGCACTGCTTCTAGTTGCCCTTATTTTCGGGAAAATGTTTGAAACTCCCCAAAAAAGGTTCCCTGATTAAGCCAACAACAGGCCCTCAGCCTACACTAGGTTTAGGAACCACTGGTTTAGGGTATCAGAGGGGGGTAAAGATCCAAAACACACTGGTTTGGGTCTCAGAGGGGGATTAAGATCCCAAACACACAGCACAACAAGGAGAGGAAGGTTTGTGTTGTTATCAGTCCACCATGTTTTATGGAACGTACATGTTGCTCCAAAATGTTTAATCAATGTCTCCATGTTCATCTCAAACACATGATTAAAAGATTAATGATCTTTTTTTTTTTAAAGATTAATGATGCAAGGCAGTGGTTAAATGTCTGAAAATACACGTGAATCTAACACACATGCGCTGGTGCTGTCTAACAATATGTACAGCAGTGCAGTTATTTAAGTTTATCTATAGGAGGGAATAGAAGATGGATGGAATAAAATTAGACAAGCAGGCCTACTATAGCCACACTAACTAATGATGATGTCAATGGAGATAGCTGTACTTGTTAGTCCTTGCCACTTTTATGCCCATGAGATCTCTATATCTGTCAGTACTTGTCCCTTTTATCCTCATATATGGAGATCTCTGTATCTGTCCGTCCTTGTCCATTTTGTGCCCATATATGGAGATCCCTGATGTCATCAGTCCAGCCCATTTGTGCCCCATTCTTGACCATATATGGAGCTGACTGATTTGTTTGCTAATGCCATAACGACACATTGAGGTTAGACAACACAAACTATATTTGGGCAGAACTGCATTGGGAGCTCCTTATATGGTTATGGCTGAGTCATGGTGACATCAGCGTGATGTCAGAGTTCGGTCCGCCGTCCTTTAAAAGGAACTGAAACTCTGTGTGTTTCCACTAACCGACCCCTAATAATTAGTTTATGACACTGTTTGACGGTGGTTCTTGGTGTGTGAAATGTTTCACTGGACATTACATCGAAGAGGAGGACAAAATGTCTCCCATACTGCTGCTGTTGCAGTAGAACACAAGGTTTACCACTTTGGAGGGAGACATGATGACAGTGATCAGATTGAAGTGGACATCTTCAACACAGTGTCTTTGTGCCGGACGAAGTTTCCCCCCGTGACGACTGGAAGAGGAAAGCGTCCTGTTGAGGTTCCCTCCGAGCGCTGGGGCCACACAGCTGTGCTTATAAATCACATTGTCTACATCTGGGGAGGTCATCCTGTCTGCAACCTTCTCTATGCCTTTGATGCCGACGCCCACAGATGGTTCAAGCCGGAGATTTCTGGAACCGTTCCGGAGGCGAGGCTCGAACACTTAGCCTGTGTCTTGAGGAAGGTCATGTATATCTGTGGAGGATGGAACCAGCACATTAGACGCATTAATGACATCTACAAGTTGGACACCACCACAATGGTCTGGTCTTTAATTGACACCAGTGGCTCTTTTTCAACACAAATGCAACACTCTGCCACCATGATTGGAACAAAGATGTTTGTAGTCGGGGGAGCAGCAAACATCAGAATGTTTGACACAGAGACCAACAGGTGGCTGGACACATCTTCTGCACCTAACCCTGTTCCAGGAGTATACTGGACTCATTCAGCCTTTGCCTACAATGGAGAGCTGTATATACTTTTTGGATTTCACAGATTTCGCAGACTTTGGCAGACACAAACCGGTCTGTGGAAATTCAACCCAGAGACCTTTTCCTGGAAGAAGGTTGAGACCAAGGGGAAACACCCATGTATCTCTTATGCGAGGATGAGGATGTGCTGTTGCATGGCGGGAGATCGTATCATCTTCTCTGGAGGACAAACATTCCACCATAAACTTCATCTTGATGATCTGTTGATCTTAGATTTAAATCCAACACTGCAGACACTCTGCAAGCTAGCAGTTCTTCAGTACGGGGTGGAGCAGAAGGAACTCCCACACAGCCTCAGAGGGGAACTGGCAGCCATGGCTGAAGAACACTAGAAAGGTTCACATGCTGCTGCTCAGTGGAGAAAAAAAAAACACCTCTGCCAGGAAGTGTGGCCAGTGTTAGGCCACCGGCCCATGAACCAGGGAAGCAGGAATAATGATGCGGAGAGAGTAGGGATGGAAATAAGATAACATAAAAACTTTACTTTAGAAGTAGAAACAGGGACAAAATGTGGACTCACTCTGGGTCGCGGATAAAGGAGGGTCAAGGAGTGGCGTTGTCTGTCCCGTACATGTCCCGTGCATGCTTGACCAATTGAGGATTGGTCAAGCTTCACATGACAATTTGGCCCTCCAGACAAAATCATTAATTCATTCAGAATTCAGAAAAAAATAGAACTAAAGCACATAGAAAGTATAGATCTAGAACACAGATAGAAAGTATAGATCTAGAACACAGAATGTATAGATCTAGAACACAGATTTCATAGCTCTAGAACACATAGAATACAAATTCACCGCCTCACTTCGAACCAAAGTTTGATTTTTAATGAGTCTGAAGTGGGATGTGTGTCCACAAGTATGGAAGGAAGCTAAAGTTATTCCTATACCCAAACATGCAAAAACAAACATCACAGGGGGGAAACAGTCGCCCCATAAGCATTCTGCCAGTTCTTGCTAAATTGATGGAAAGAATTGTCTTCAACCAAATTCAATCATATTTTTTAGACAGGGAGAAACCTGTAAAAACCTGATTAAAGGGTGTACCAAACTTTTCTCAATTGATTCTTATGTATTTTGACCTGTAAAATCCATTTATGCAATGTACATTTTTATATTCTATCTATAAATGCGACAAATCTCTGCGTGTATGTATCTCTGCGTGTATGTAACCCGCGTATCTCGAGAACCGTTCGTCCCACCGGCTTCAGATTCGGCACGTGTGTTCGAGTGCAGTGCCGGGCCTCGACCCGACCCGACGTGCGGTTTTCCTAAACCGGCGCGAAACGTTCGGAATCTCCTTATGCGGAGCTGATTGTTGACATCAGGCTGTACCGGAGGAAATCGGCGCAAGCGCTTCATAAAAGGCTCTGACATCACGTACGCCACATGAGTCAATGGGCATAAATGGACACAGGCAAACAGATGGTCAAAACGGGTCCTATGACAACCTTGATTTCCTGGGATTTTGGCAGTACCAGATACACGTTGTCGGGTGCCTGTTCCCCGCTTTTCCCTTGTGCCTCCTTTGATTGTTGGTTCACGATACTGGTCCCAGACGATGAAGTTGTTAACAGATGCACAGTTTCCAGAGGACAAGGATGTCTACATTACTGCAGGTGATCAAGTCCACCACATTGGAAACAGTACACCAATGGATCAATGCAACCATGAGGAAGCTGACACTTGTGTCCTAGTACATCTTCTCCATGACCTCCAAACATCATCACTTGGGATGGTGCATTGTGCATACTGGAGACACAGATGTTGTTGTAGTGCTTCTGTCTAATTTCCATCACATCCAGGCTCTGAATCCGGCTGCGGAAATCTGGATCTCCTTCAAAGCTGGAAAGACTACTAGGATGATCTCCTTAAATACCATCGCCACAATTCCTCATGGAGGAATTTGCAACCCTCGTCGGCACTCCATATATTATAAAGCATCTCCAAGGCTGAAAGAAGTGGCAGCAAACTTTGTCTGTAGGCTGTACACTGACGACTCAAATGAGGGCAATGATGTTGATCATGTCCGAATGGCACAATTCTCGCAGAAAACCAGGGACGTGGAGAGAATTCCGCCAACTAGGGATGCGTTGGATCAGCATCTGAATAGGAGCATCTTCCAAGCAAGCATTTGGATGACAGCCCATATGTATGTATCTGCAATATGTGTATTGTAGTACTATGTAAATTTAACTAATGAATTAAATCATTCATTCATTCATTCAATCATGTCCATGATGCCCATCCACAGTCCTACTGATTTTGGGTGGAAGGAAGAGGACGGCAAGCTGCTTTCCATTTGGACCACTCTGCCCCTCGCCAAGGACATATTGAAGTTTGATGTGAAGTGCACTTGTAAAAGTCCCTGTATGCCAACCTGCACTCCGTGCAGTTGCATGAAGGCAAAATTGAAATGCACACATCTTTGCAAATGTACTCGTGAGAACTAGCTAGACCAGAACAGACTGTATATTAAATTAGAATGTTTATTCTTTGTTAAAATATTGTTCTAGTAGTTGTTAAAGCCAATGGTGCTAAAATGTAACTGTATTGTTGATGTTGAGTGTAATAACTATGTTATTGTCTAATTTGTGTGAAAAATCAGAATATGCAAAACAAATATTGACTCCAGTTGATTCCTCACACAGTTTTGACTTGATATAGCAATAGATACATATATTGCATAAGCAATTGTGGGAAAATTAAGAAATATTTTCTTCAATCTGGTGTCTTGACACTCGAACCAAAATTGTTCTATTGACCATAATCTACAAATTGGAAGTGAAAAATAAACTTTAACACAAATTTGAAATGACTGAGTGTCCAGGCACCCCACTAATTGTCATTTCCTACCTGCTGGTTGTTTTTACATTCATCAAACATATCATTTTCCGAATGTCTGTCTGAGTGAGTGTCTGTCTGTCTGAAACAGCGTTTCTCCTCAGTGGCTGGAGCAATTGATCTGAAATCGCATCACCATTAGCATATGAACACACCTGACATAACTGTGAAGCCCGTTTGTCACTTTCACAAATCATATGCTGTATATTAGCATTTTTATGGTGTATCTACTATCTATTCTGCATCTAGCATGAGGCATATCTATTCTGCATCTAGCATGAGGCAACATGTTTTGTGTGTGTGTGTGTGTGTGTGTGTGTGTGTGTGTGTGTGTGCAGGCAGGCAGGCAGGCGGGTGTGTGTGCAGGCGGGTGGGCGGGCGGGCGGGGGGACAGTATCTCTGTAGCCATTAAACGAAACGGGTATTTCTTACATTGATGCTCCTACATATTATCATGCAAGCACCAGTTAAAGTTACTTTCCATCCCTCATACTGTGTGCACAGTGCACATCCCATAACCCACACACTGCACATCATTTCGGAGCTCATATCTTTGAACGGGTAAGGGCTAGTATTACAAATTAAACAACTGTATTCATGGCAGCACTTCTGATAGGTGGCCACAAGGGAGCAGCACAATATTGTTCAAGTTGCAAAGATGCATCCTCTGAAATCATTTGCACATACCATGACACCATCAAACCAATAACACATTTCACAATAAGGTTTAATCAAAATAAATAATTTCATCATCATATTACTTCCTGCCCTCGTTTTTTTGCACATGAATATATAGTATAGATTAAAAGGTGCACTAAAACGTATGCAGACATAAAACCCCAAATCCTAGAGGGATTGACAGATGGGATTCCTAATTGTGCAAATTACATGTTGCCACATCAATAATCAGTAATTCAGTTATTCCCAATGACTTCACAATAGGTGATAGCGTGAAGAAGCTTCTGACGAAGTATGTGGATGCTGCTGTACTTGGGGAGTTGTAAGGTCTCAAAGCAGGTCTCAGCCAAAGGATAGTGTTTATCTGGGTCGGGTGTGACCAAGATCTTGATGGTCACACGTAGTCTAGATAGACGTGCTCTTGGCAGCCTCTCTGCTCCAGTAAGAAAAGCTTTAACACAGGACAAAATATTTTACTGAAGTTGTCAGAGAGACAGAAAAACCTTGACTCTTGAGTGTGTGTGCCTATCTTTCGCACACTTTCAAGTAGATCAACCCTTTTCCCTCAGCTCCTGTTCTTCTGAGTTTGTTTGTAGAGCAATAACTTCCAATCGTATGACTTTTGGAATGGTTGACACATCGGATTCACAGAAAAGGGACAAGTGGGCGGTCCCTTTTCGTGACGATGGCTAGCCAGAATGCCAGGAAGCTGATCAGTATCTGATCTATTTATCAGTTTTCACAGAGGCAAGAAGCGCCCTGGTGAGCATGGTGTTATTTTCTTTCTATTTCATTCATTTTCTTCTCTCTCGCCCGTCTTTTGTGTATGCTTTGTGTGTGTTTAGTGTGTCCTGAAGCGATCATTGCTCCTCTGTGAGCATGGTGTTATTATCTTTCCATTTCATAAATTTTCTTCTCTATAGTTTGGAAGATTTCCAAACATGGATAGGGATGTCGCAATTATTACATAATCGTCTAATCGCAATTATTTGAGGTAATCGCAATTATTTTGCATAATCATCATAATCGTTTCCATGTTGAGAAATGTTACAAGCACTTTCAAAAAGTAGTGGAAATAGCAGATCTACAAGCTCACAACGCGTCGCGATGGGACTCGTTGTGAGCTGGCAGATCGGCTATTTCCACTATCAATGTTCTTTTATAAGTATAAAATTGTCAAATATGTCAGTAGTTTCTTTTAAGTTCTGTGTCATGATTGCCATGTGCAACTTCAAAGCCTAAAAGCCAAATAGAAATGTAATTGTCAACAACAAATACACAAAAAATCGTAATCAAAATTATTTGAGTGACAATTAATCGTCATGTAAAATGTCATAATCGTGACAACCCTAAACGGGGCGTCAGGGGGAAAAGGGTCAATCTACTTGAAGCGGTGTGCCAAGATAGGCACGCATTGAGTGTCTAAACAGAAGTACCAGAATGTATTAATTGTGAAATAAGCATTGAGTGTATTTGATTAAGCAAAGGTATTTACTCACTGAGGAAACTCTTCTTTTGATCCCCAGAGAATTCTTTGAAGACAGACCAAAAGTTTTGGATGACTTCATCCGTGGATACATATCCCTGATATGTGGCATTCTGTTAGGATAGAACATGTAAATAAATAAATGTGGGTGTTTGTGTTATACATTTATATATTAGGTTACACCACATACGCAAAACAAAAGAAACATTAAACATTTAAAATATAGTTTTCTTAAAGACAGGCATTCAATGACTAAAAAGTCTTATTTGAACAAAATATAATAATTTGTCTGGTGAGTAGTGCTCTCTTGGAACAAAGATACAGTATACAGTATCTTAACAGAAGAACGTAGGTTCCAGGCACTACTAAGAAACAGTAATCAATCAGTGAGTAACAGATATCCTAGATTAAAATTGCCTAGAGGTGGGTGGGCGGTGGGAGATGGACGGTGAATGTCACAATACGGAACATCCGGACTTGGGAGGCGCACTGTTGCTCCGATCCACACCAAACTTGGCACAAACACTGTTCAGGGGTCTGCCAGCAGAATACCATAGCCACACCAGGAGAGCCCCTGGGTGCAATAGGTATACCATTGCTCCAATCAGCACCAAACTTAGCACAAACACTGTTCAGGGATCTGCCATGACAAGTCACACCAGGGGCCACGTGCAACCCCCAGGGGTCCGCCATAAGAAAACGGGCACACATTGCTCCAATCTGCAACAAACTTGTACATGCTGTTCTGCCATGAGATGGTCACACTAAACAACCTAAATTGCGCAGATATTGGGTGTTCCACAGCAGTGTTTTGACACGCCATAACTTGGTGATAATTGCTCTGATCAGTGCAATATGGGGCTGGATTTGAAGAATAAAGGCATGCTTACAATACCTGTTTCTTTCTGATTACTGTGTTTGAGTACCAAGAACCTACATTCTTCTGTTTGGATAGGTTAAAGAGAATGCACTGTTTTCAGTGTCATTGCAAACAGAAATAATTCCATGATCAAATCCAATGCTTTTCCCCCTCCCACAAACTTCACCTCTCTCAGCTCCTCCCACTTGAAGTTTTCGTCTCCATGAAGAAGCATCATCAGCTCATCAGGAAGGAACATTCTCCATGCATGTGTGGGACAGCCTTCTAAAAAGCCTCTCTGAAACAGCTTAAACTGACCGTCTACAGACTTGTTGAACACCATGTCAATGTAAAGGTCAACATATTTCTGCCTGTGAATGACAGAATTTAGAAAGACTATAATTAAGAAATGGTGTCACACTCACTAATTAACTATCCCACAAGGTCCTGTTTTATGTCATGTCGACATGCATCCACAGCAGTATGTCACTACCATTGGTGGACAGTAATTAAGTAAATTTACTCGAGTACTATAAGATTTCCAAGACAAATATTGTACTTTTGACTCCACTACCTTTATAGGAAGGGGGAAAAGTACATTGTGAATTAACCACTTGGAGGGACAATGTCTAAATTTCAATACAGTTATTTTAAAGTGTACTTTTGAATACAGTCAAGTACATTTTTGACTGAGAAACTTTCACTTGTAGTGGAGTAATATTTAACCAGGAGCACTGAATCAAGTACTGGGGTTGATTACTTTGTCCACCACTGGTCACATGTTCTCACAGCACAACAACATAAAGATACATTCTAGTACAGGTATTTGACAAATAAAGTGAGTCTAACATCAAATCCATCATCAAGACGTACTGTACCTATTGACCTTTGTTACTGGGATCATCTCTCCGTTTGGTAGGAGTGTTTGCCCTCCACGCTGAAAACAGAGACGTTTGTGCTAAATCCACTGCAATCATGTAAATACTAAATACAACTACAACCTATTTGACATTTCTGAGTGTCTTACCCAACCAAAATCCAACCCTAGGTCTTCAACAATCTCCTCATCATATTTCAGCAGCTGCTGTAAGCCCCTGTTTGTGGGAAATGATAGACATTATCAAATATAATTATAACTAATTAAAAACACAACCATTTCAAACCTTATTTAAATGCAAAAATCAGATAATGTACAGTATGACTAGTTGAATGTAACTACTGTGCTTCGGTTGGTGCCATCTCTTCCATGTCGTCCATTGATGGATCCAAACCCAAGAGTTTCTTGAAAATGACGAGTGGAAAGCAGAGGTTGAGTAGACAGCGGTTGTAGAGAGCCATACCACAGATCAGGCCCAGCAAGAAGAACTCATCAGACACACTATCGTCCTATGGGCATGACAAAAGATACAGAACATCTTAGCATGGAAAGTAAAGAGATATTCTCTTCCTTGCTACTTTACATAGCCTACATACACACAACATAATTTGAAAGTATTCCTTCAACATTAACTACATTATCAGTAAATCTGGAAAATATGTACATACCTCTTGGGAGAACCAGGCCAGTCCATACTCATTGACTTGTAGTATTGGTGGCTTTGAGTTCAGAAGTTCTTTTCCAAGGAGGTTGAAAAACTCCATTGACACTCCACCTTCATCAACACCATTCTCCTCTTTGAATTTGACCTAAAGGTAGCATTATCTGAATCAGTGTCCTACTGGAGTAAAACATTTTTCCATAATATATGTTTTAACAGTGCAGATTAGTGATTGGGATGCTCAGCCCTTAACATGCCATGCTGACCCTTCCAAATCCCACCTGAAGACTTCTTTTTGTAACCGCCCCCCCCTCTCTCTCATAAAGTCTCTCTCTCAATAAGTGAAGATTTATCAAAATATCTGCTTCAGTGGATCTGTGTGGACTGGAAAAACAGAGCCGCTGTGTAAATGAAATTGAGTGTGTGCATGAGTACATAGCTCCATGCATGTGTGAGAGAGAGAGTCACAACACACACACACACGCGCGCAATCAACCATAGACATAGAAAGGTATACACCTCCATCGGCTCTGGGGCATATGCATCGTGGGACTTGGCGACCGGCCATTTCTGGTCGTTTCCCACTTCCACATAAAGTTGGTAGGCCAATCAGAAACGGAAGTTGGTACGCCAATCAGAGGCAGGTGAGGTCGGGTCTTTTTGTATGCAGCCTCTAAGAACTGAGCTGATCGGAACTGGATGGAGACATGCCAATGAAGCTTGGTTGAATTGAATTGATAAGTCCCAGAAAAGACGTGCTGTGATTTGCCAGTAGTCACTTTGACTGGCAGCATGGTCTCCGGCACTCCCGGACGTCCGGCCTCCAGTTGTTGCATGTCGCTCCAATGAACTGCAGCGGCGGATGAGGCATCTAGCTTTTTATATCTATGCAACCAAGAATGCATGCAAGCTTGTTCTTCGATGGCAGCGTTTCTCAAACTTTAACATTTCAAGGTCTCCCCTTAGCTCTGACAAATGGAACCATTAACGGGTCAATTTGGTTCCATTTGTACACTGTCCGAGTTGTAAGGGTCAATTTATACCCCCCATAAAGGAACCCACAGAGTCCCTGGAATCCACTTTGAGAACCACTGTTCTAGGGTATTAGATATCGCCACCTATTGGCCTGGCATGCTTGTTGGAGCCCAACCTAGATATTTTCGTGACTCGTGTGGACCTAGATATTTTTCTATACGGATACGAAAACGTGCGTTTAGGAAAAGATCCATACTTGTGTAGCCGGGGCATTAGTCATCTCAAAAGAAGGATCATGAAATTACATAAAGTATTTACCTTCACAGGCACTTTGAGATAGCAGGACTTCTTTCGCAGGCAATCAAAGGTATCCTGCAGCAGTGTACTCCTGCCCACGAGCAGTTTATTTTCAAAATAGACAAGAAAATGTTGTCCATGCAAATCCTGTCAGCCAAAACAGGAATGCATACAGTAAATGGATTATTTATAAAGCGCCTTTCTCCAAAGAGCTTTAAAATTTGCCTTGCATTCATCAATTCACAGACACATTCACACTCCAGCAACGGAGGCAATCATGCAAGGCACCATAACTGCTCATCAGGAGCCGTAACTGCTCATCAGGAGCTGCTGCCCCAAGTATGAATTTATGAATAATATTTATTTTCAGATAAAATGCCTACTTTGGTCTCACGTATCTGAAGATCCCAAAATCCACATTTAGCAGTTGTGTCCAAGATGCAGGGACATGCCATCAGGATCGCAATTGTATTCTATAAAGCATCATTAAAATAGAAGAAATATAGAGATAAAGATAACATTGGACAGACAGGAGTATCTAATGTCTCTAATACAAATTCTATACCTTATAAAATGTCTTGGCCTCATATAACTGACACTCTTGTTGATAAGATGGAGGATAGAACAAACGCATGGCCTCCATCATATTGTATTCTTCCAACAACTCTTCAAACTGAAATGAAAAACAAATACAGTTAATGTATCATTTTGCTCAATTTCTTCTCAGCTTATCATGCACTGCAGCAACAATCACTGATGTAAATCAATCCAAAGACTTGTTTACATACCGGTACAGTAGGTATATTGAACTACAGTATACTGTAGCACAACCCTTGTTTAAGTAAGCACTTACAGGAAGAAAGACACATCTGACTGTGTCAATGTGGAAAGCCTTGGCAGGTAACGATCTTGGGCTTTTGCAGTTGACCTACAGGCAGATAATGGGATGAAATGAGTGAACAAATGACACAAGAATAAAACATGTAAGCCTTCTATAGAAACGTGTGTGGATCCAAAATACACTCACATCATACATCTTTTGGAGAACCCTCAAATTACTGAATAGTGATCTGCAGTCCTTGTCGTACTGGTCATCGGTCAGTGTAAGGTGCTTTGCGGATACTATGCAGAACGTTTTCACTGCAGATCTGAAAAAGTAGTAGGGTATTCTGGACCATAAACCCTCTGAAGAAATGAAAAAGATCAGATTTCAGAAAAAAAGAAAAATTGTCTCATGACTTACAACATTATTTGTAACTTTCTTGATCAAACTATGACATTATTACCATTTATGTTACCCCCTATGGGCCTACTGTAATTTAATTAAAAACACCTACTCCCAGTGGGCCATCATAAAGCCACTTACCGAGGATTTGGAGCTTGTGACCGGTCAATGAAAGGATAGCAGCAGCGACAGCTGTGGTCAGCTCTGTACCGTGGCCTTGCCGGACCAGGACTCTCAGGAGCTCTGGGACTATCAGGAAAATCCTTAAACTCTCAACTCCAATAGGGTCCTTACACAGTGAGGGGAGGAGAGTGTCTCGGACCACCACCGCAATCTTGAAATATTAATGTAGGTCATTATAACAACATTTCCTATATATTTGCAAGCTTAAGCAAAGTTACGTAGTGGGTCAAAGGCAAAGCAGGTACGCTCAGTCTTAAACTTTTAACTTCAAAACCTGCTTCCACAGTATATTTAAGATACAGTATTCTTTACAATAACATGTTACAATACCTCATTTAGTACTTTGTCCTTTGTTGCCAGCTTCTCAAAAGCAATTCGAGCAAGGGACATGTCCAAGCCAGAGTATCTCGGTGAGGTCTGGTAATGCTTGTCAAGGCTACATCGATAATAATAAGGCAAAGATTCCTCAAGATCAGGAGATACAACTCTATGTACTTAATATAATTTCATTATTTTAGAAGATTTATGTGTATGAATAAGGAAGTCATTATATTATTACCTTCTGTCAAGGAAGCTGCCATTCAAACACATTGGAGATGAGAAGGTTGTCTTGATGTCTCTACAAATAAGTGCAGTTACATGTGGATGAAAATAAATGTTGTTGTAACCCCATTTTAATTAAACTTGCATCACAACAGCCTTGTAACTTTCTATGAGCTCACCTCTGTATTCTCTTCCATGATTTGGGGTCATCACATTCAGACAGCCACATTTCCACTGTGTTTTCATCCAAGGTTTTGATGCCTGAAATAGGACTGTTGGCTTTTTCTTCAGACTTCTGTAATCATGAATAAATGTACAATATACTACTAAGGGTTTCCAAAATGACTGATGACATGTAACAGAATTACTACATCAGCTAAAAAAAAGTACAGTGGAAAAATGTCATACTGCACCTGATCAAAAGAGCACAGTGCTACAGAATAGTTTCCTCCGGCAAATATGTGACAAATCTGCTCATCATCTTTACCATCTGAAAGGGGGAAAAAAATAAAATCTTATTATAGTGTAACCATGTTGTTGTTAGCACAAACCTGATCCTGTAGCGAAATTAAATTGAACGCAAAAAATAAATGAAATGCTGAAAATATTTCCAAAATGTGCGTACCCTGTGATAGGTTAACAGGTAGAGGCACAGACTGATCTGTCTTGACTCCATTCCCCAGTTGTCCTTTCTGTCCTTGTCCGAATGAGTATATTTTCTTATTAGAGGAACCAACTAATGCCAGTGTGTGGTTCCTAAAAGTACAATTAAATCAAAGAAAACTCATCACCAATCCAATTTGTGACGACATGAAATTAAATTTAAATAATAACATGAATTAATAAACTACAATCTCAATATTGGAATGATTGAATGCTATACAATACCATTGTCCATTGTCTAATCTGACAACCTTGAATGAGCATGAATGCTCTTTTTTCTGCTATGGGCATTGGGCAACTGAGCAGCTCCATTATGGTGCATTTTAACAGCGGGCGATGGTCGGCTGTATTTTCCGGAAGTGCGTTATTTATGAATAAGACCCAGCAACCACTGGCGATAGCAGGCGATCAGGCAATAGTCGAAAAGTGGGCGTTGGAACCAAAAACATGAAAATATTTTATCTTTGGGTGACATCGTCCGACGATAGCCAATCAAATTCATGTGTTGTTTTGTTTACCTAATGGAGGACGTACACTAGGAGATTTTTATTGCCCAGAGAAGCCGGCTGTTGCCCGCTGTTAAAACGTAATATAATGCCTTCCCCAGGAATACTTTGATGGTGTAGCGCGAGGGGAAGGGGTTCTCATTAAATGAGAAGAAAGGTTTTCAACAGACTTCCAATGACCTCACAATCAATTGTTTCTTTCTTTAACTATAGGTTACAGCATCCCCAATTGTTACATTTACAAATAAAACATGTATTGTTGTTTGTAATAAAACCTACCTCCCACATGAAATTTGAGTGACCTCTGCCCCCCACAGCTCTGCCACCAGCCGAGGGTTTACTTCATCTCGTAGAGAGTTGTGGCCAAGCTGACCATAGCATCCACTTCCAAAGGTGAATACAAGACCTCCCTACAATATAATAGATAGGCTATGGGAATTATGCATTTTCAATGAATGCAGAATAACAGGCAACCAGATACAATTTTGACAACAAGGGTTCAGGAAGTTATCTTTGCAGCTTCAATGCAAATAAAGATATAGCTTATGTCTTGGTTAGTGCATCTGTCAAGTATGTGTATGTATGTATGTACCGTATGTAGGCCTATGTATTTACGCATACATTACAAACCTTAGTAAGAACAGCAGTGTGCTTCTGTCCACAAGAGATAGAAATAGCCTTCTTCAAACTGAGACACACAACCGGAACTGGAGTGTAGCTGTCTGTAAGAGAAGGTATCAGCAAAACATTACAATATACTGCATAGCCTATAAAATAACACAACAATAGTTTATCTCCGCCAGGAAGACAGCCAGATGACCGAAGGCAGAAGATAACATTTTTGTCCCTGTCTGTGTGTGTAGAGCGAATGTCCTGCACTGAAACTTTGCACTCACAAATGTAGCTGTTAGCAGAATCTGTCGGTACCTGTTGTGTTTCCAAGCCCCAGCTGCCCAGCACTGTTGTGTCCCCAGCCAAACACAGTGCCAGAGAGGGACAGGGCAAAGCTATGATCACCCCCAGCAGTGATCTGGGCCAGGGGTACTCCTGAGAGAGCCTTGATTGGCTCTGGGGATCGGATGATGGGTCGTTCTGTATACCCCAGACCCAGCTGGCCATTGGTATTCTTGCCCCATGTGAACACCAAACCATCTGGAAAGGAAAAGGGACCCCCATAGTGAAAACAATTTGACATTGTAATTTTAATTATTTAGTATAAAAACAACAATAATGTTAATTATATGAAAATATATCATACATGTATTTACCTTGTGTTAAAGCAATGGAATGTTGTTCTCCACATGAAACTTGAATAACCTTTCTGTTATGAAATGTATCCAGGAGTCTGCATCATGAGAACACACACAAAAGTATTTCAATTGGGCAAACCCTTACTCAAGTAATAGACAGTTCAGCGTTACGTAGTGCATGTGTGAAAGTAAGTAGCTAGAGGATCTCACTTTGGCACAGATGAATTGCCATTGAGGTCGAGGCACCAAACGTTGCCACCCCTGGACAGTAAAAGAACGCAGAAGTCGCCGCTGCTCACTGACCAAATATGTTCTTTGATCTGGACAGGCTCTACGAAAAATATAATACAATTATACATACAGTACACTCACCGGCCACTTTATCTGGCACATCTGTCTAACTGAGCGTTAACACAAATTTCTAATCCACCAATATCACATGGCAGCAACTCAATGCATTTAGGCATGTACACAATACACAAGGTCCAGACGATCTGCTGCAGTTCAAACCACGCATCAGAATGGAAGAAAGGTGATTTAAGTTACTTTGAATTATGGTTGTTGGTATGAGTCTTTCAGAAACTGCTGGTCTACTGGGATATTCATACCAAACCTATAGTAGTTGGCCAGCGGAGCTGCTGATGGAGGGGAAAGGAACTGGTTGAAATAAGCAATGTCCAGCTGGGGAATGCATAGAAGGAAGCATGAGGTCAGTCTGTTGCTCTCCTAAGGTTGGCAGAGGGAGTGTAGCGCCCAGGATTACATTCGATAAATAGGCACTGGGTGAAAAATGGGTTACAAAATAATAATATAGGCATAATAATATTAATAAAAATAAAAGTTGAGAGAGATTAAAAGTGTGTACATAAAAAGTAAAGTAGTCTACATTATAATACACATGAAGACATGAAGGGAGTACATAAAGCTGTGAGCACTAATTAACATTACATGAGTCAGACTCAGACATCAACTGGTGACTCAGTCCTTGTTTCTACAAACTCTGGACAACCAGATCTACATGGGGGATGGATGGATTGATTGATTGATTGAAGAATTTATTAGAAGTTTGCAATAGAAAAAAGTACAGTTTCATGACAGTACAAATCACTGGTACAAGGTCAACTAAAAGGAGATCCTAGAAAGCTGAGGCTTATTTCCACAGGAACCACACTTTAAGTATCTCATTAGCCCTGAATACATGACTCTCATGTATATGAGAGTCATGTATTCAGGGCTAAGTATCTCATATAACATTGAAAGACAGACGGATAGAACATACTTTATCTAGGATAATATCAGTTTCAAAAGCATAACATCAAATACAAAGGCAGAAAAGAAAGAAAAAAGGGGGGGGGGGATCATGGGGATGGATGGATGGATGGATGGATGGATGGATGGATAGATAGATAGATAGATAGATAGATAGATAGATAGATAGATATAAAACAGTCCTATAAAATACATTATTATATTCAATTATATAGATCAACTTACTTGGTCTGGATGTAATTATTTCCCCATCTTGACTCTCTTGAATTCGAGCAATTGATACCTTCCCATCTTTCCTTGTAAACAAAATCACTTTGTTACTTGCGGACAATCGTGTAATAGGAGGACTCAATGGTGGCGTAAAACTAACTCCTGTGTCTGCGTTGTGTTTCAGTAAATCATTAGCTTTCATTAAACCAAATCCATTGCGCGTGGTTTCTCCCCACGAAAACATGATTTCTTGTTATGAATCCCCCTCATGTAAAACAGAGGCAACAAAGAAAACGATATGACAAACGGTCACATATGCCTAACAAACCCACTCCTTATAAATAGGTTATAGCCTACCCTCCCTCCGTCACTTCTGAATGTAAACTATTTTGGTCAGAAATGAAACTGAACAGCTTTTATTCCTTTCCTCTAAAACGAAACTTATGGGCTAAGATCTCATATTTTGAATGGTCAGGCTACTAAAAATCCCATTCATTATTGTCTATGCTGGCATGCATTTAATATCACAGATGGTACATTACAAATAATCATGATTGGCTGCTGGACTAGTCTAGGCTCAATATAGCCATACATTATAACTCCTGTAGAGAATTTACAGGAGTTATAATTTACATTGCATATCCGGTCTAAAGCGGATACCACAAACTGTCAGTGAACTTACCGGATACAGTAGGCGGGCTCTAGACCCGGTCACGTGTAGTCGTGTCTTCCTCCAGAGGTTAAATGAGGCCAGTCCTGTAGTGATTTCTGATTGGCTCGTGTTCCTTCCCCAATTTTCTATTCGACCAATCCAGTGGCCAATTTGGGCTTTTAAGCCGTGACATCATTTTGTAGGCAGAGGAGAATCTGCCCCCAGAGCATTTTCTGTCCCTTGCTATTTTCAACAGATCCGAGACAAAAATAACGACTAAAGTATAATTCTAACACTTTCCTTTCAACAACAAAGAGAAGAAAAATGTGTAAATAGTCAAAATAGTAAAAAGATTCACGGAAACTGGGGGCAGAAATTCTCCTTTGCCTACAAAATGATGTCATACTTAACAGCCCCTGCTAGCCTGCGAGGGGTCGCAGGAGGCGTAAACGATTCTGCCATTGTGATTGGCGCGGCTAACATCGGAGGCGGAGCTGAGAGCTCTTGTTTGATAACATTGATGGGCTTTCATTGCTGCTAGCACTGCTGAACACAAGGGCGGGTTTCATTCAGATTTTTACACATCTCGATCTCGACTTACCTCTCAAACATACCAGCACAAACAACGTGCTGCATTAGCTGTTTAAAAACACAAGGTAAGATTTCAATAACGTCCTGGGTGGATAAAATAAATAACTGAAATCCGTCTCTTGTCCTTTCACAAATTCTTCACTCTGCTAAAGCTAAGTAGCTAACGTTAGTACTTCGGCCTGCGGTGTGACGTTATGTAAGATGAAACTGCACGGGCGTGTTTGCTTTTATGTTTAGTACTTGCATGAGAATACAGACATTATGTTTAATGCATTTAAAAACAAAGCAGCAGTTCGATACATTATCGTTTCCGTATTCCATAATACTGCTAATATTTGCTAGCTAAACAGGCTGCAAGGCGAAGGTGTTGCGCCATTCAGAGCCGCAAGATTACTTGAGTGTTTATTTTGAAATGAATTACATAACGTTAGCTACAGACTAGTAGGCATACACCGTTTCACAAACAGTGGATTCGGGACCCCTTTGTGGGTCCCGTCATTTCTTTCATTTCCTACATTTTGTTTTTAAATTATTATTTCAAAACATCCCCCCCAAAAGCAATTTTTTCATTAACTAAAGAACAAATTAAATTATTTCAGTAATTTCATGAAGAAATAAAATAAAAATCAAAGAACCCCCAGAAATTAGAAAATTAAGAAGTAGTGAAAATAGCCGATCTAGAAGTAAAGGCACACGCTGTGCTTCTTTTCACTAGTTTGGGTCACAGCCAGGCAAACGTCTATTTACTCTTTTGGGTCTAGACGAGAGCTAAAACGTTTTGGAACCACACTGGACTAGACTAGTTGATGGGGTGTTTGCATGCATAAATATGTTCTTTGATTCCTTTCACAATTTGCTATTGTATAGCACACTGTTGATACAATTTAGAGTTATATGCAAGACACCTGCTGGCTGCTTCACAAGCAAAGCTATAAGATCACGTTTTAAACCCACCGTAAACCTGATTTAGGCTATTGGCTCATGTGAACTTTTCTCAATTTCTATACTACCACCTAAAATATATTCTGCATTCCATGTCTTCAGGTCTTGATTTAAGGTCTATGCACACAAAGTTGAGTTAATCTTTGTTGGGTTTGGGCCCGGGGGCAGACTTTGAGCTGAGAAAAGAGTCACCACCAATAAAACACTTTGTTCATGTGACCCATGTGGAAATGTGTGCGTGGACCAAGCTTCTATTTACTCTACTCCTTTCTTTGTGTTCATAAAGCAGGTCCGTCTTCCTCCTGAGTCTTCTGTGCTGTCAGGGTAATGTCAACAGCCTGTCTTGTGCGCCTGGCAAAGTGCGGCGGGCTTCACTCGGGTCGTGGCAGCCTCCTCCAGATGGCCCTGGTTGTCCCATTTCAACAGGACACCCACTTCCGCTACTTAGTTGCCCGCCGACATTTCCACAGCCCTTCAGGTTCACGTGCCAGCAACACAAGGTTTGACCCAGATGGCAGTGGCCGCATGACCACCTGGGACTCATTCGGCATCTGGGACAATCGTATTGATGAGCCCATTTTGCTGCCGTCCAGCATCCGCTACGGAAAGCCCATCCCCAAGGTCAGCATATCCAGGGTGGGTTGTGCCTCACTCATTGGCCAGCGGAGAGAGAATGAAGACCGCTTCCAGGTCTCGCAGATAACCGACAACCTCCTCTACTTTGCTGTGTTTGACGGGCATGGAGGACCAGAGGCCGCTGACTTCTGTGACAAGTATATGGAGAAGTATATCAAGTAAGTCAACTTGGATAAAGGTTTGACACAAAAGCACATACGCAGAGGGATTAAAGGTGTCAAGACTCTTATCATTGTATGATTTTTGTTATAAAGCAGCATGAGTATTCTAATGACTATAATTATACAGTGTTATAAGCAGATTATAATTATGAGCATGGTTATTATGCATTGATTATAGACATGGGATACATAAGGCAAGGGTTACAGAAAAGAGGCGGCCTTAAGGATGTGCATTGTATTGTCAATGGCATTTCTTTAAAAAATAATCAGATGATGATACCTTAGATTTAATCTGGTCTAATATCATGTGGAGTAAACAGGACGTATCCTGTTTACTCCATGATATTAAAATGTTTCTGACATGCACAAATAAACTGACCATCGATTCAGTCCTCCATTGGAATCGGTTGGAATTCCATGGCAATCCAGCCAGTTGTTTTCAATCTTGTTCGGCACCATAGGTTTTGGACAGATGGACCATCAGTGCCATCTTTGGAGCCGCACCACATGGGGCTCATAAAACATTTAGCTAAACTGTGTTTTTATGTTTGTTTTGCTAGCAACAAATGCTTGATGATAACAAAGACTAATTTTGACACTCTGGTTATTTCAGGGGCATTGTTGCAGAGGAGGAAAATCTGGAATTGGTTTTGACAAAAGCCTTCCTTGAAGTAGACAAAGCCTTCATGAGGCACCTCCACTTCTCTCCAGCTGGTAGGTTCTTAATCAGGGCATGTTGGTTACTGGAGATGTGCAAATTCTTAATCTTTATTTTTCAAAACGTACTTACCTACTTTGTTTTTTTTAGGCATTTCTTTTTCCTGTCATACATGTAACCATTATAAGTTTGATTCTGGGGCAATTTCTTTTTTTTTTTAACTGAAGATAGCTTAAACTTATACTGCATTGAAAATGTACTGGCATATATATATATATATATATTTTTTTTTTACTTAATACACACAAGACTAAAATGAATGTTATGCAGTATTACTTTAATCATTGATGCAGTCTTTAAAAAAAACTTCAATAGAATTACTTTAATCATCAGTAGTTCATTGCCTCCACCTTTGAAGTTAAAATGTATACCGGTACTTTATATTTTACTGCATAGTTTAATGTTTTAACTCATTCTGTGCCAATCACGCGTATACACGTGATATATTAGCGCATCCCACAGTGCCAATCACGTATATACACGTGATTCCAAAAAAAAAAAAAAAAAAAAAAAAAAAAAAAATTTTGAAAATTTTTTTTTGAAATTTTTTTTTGGGACCCCATCAAAACTAGTGAACATGATTTCAATCGCGATTTTGCATGTTTAACCCCCATACAACCCCCATACAACTCAGGTAGCAGACCTCCAAGCTCACAACAGTGTAAAACATAATGGCTATTATCTCAAGAATGCCTGAACGGATTTCCAATCGGATTTTTTTGTTTGAAAGCTGTGAACAAACTGCACAAACCCACAACAATGCAATCCAGGATTGCATTGGATTTTTTAGAGCTCATTCTTCTCTGTTTTTTTCCCATGCATGAGGTGTGCAAGGTTTAATCATGGCTAAGTTGACGAAAATAAGGCTTTTAAAATGCTTGGTAGCCAATAGCTAACTTCAAGCTAACTTCATCCTCTTCCTGTACATGCACAAAGGAAAGTGTTTAGGCAAGTCATGGCTGCAGGGCTTCTGCATATACCAGCATATCTCTATGGGATTGTCTGTGGCACACTTGGCCCCCTCTAGTGGTGAAAGGGTGGCATTAAATGAGTTAAGACAAGCATTTATTTTGCGGCTAGCTAGACTTTATTCAAAGTTGCCTCATTTCTACTTTGTTCAAAAGTAGAAGAGTGAAAACGAGTAAAAAAGTTGCTAAGATGTTTGTCCTATATAAAGACTTACATTAAATTTAACGTAGTTTTGACAGGCACACATCTTAAGTTATTTTCATCTGACATAGAAGTTAGCATATATTTCATGTGGCTATACTTGGCCACGCTGTGTGAAATGCCCCAATATGCCTGTGTGTGTGTGTGTGTGCATGTTATCTACGGCAGCTGCAGACCCAGCTAAGAGCTAGAGGCCCCTGGCGCCTTTTGTGGATGTCGAGGGGCTAGATAATGAAGGAGAGTCCAGCGGGTCCTTTCCTGGACTACTGGAAGGTTCCTTAACTTTCTCTCTCCTTCCTCTCTTTATCTCTTTCTTGCTTTTCTTCTTTCTCTCTCCCTCTTTCTCTCTTAAAGTGTTTGCAAAGCTGCTTATCAACAAATGTTTCATCTCAGTGTGAACCTGCGAAGATTTTGTCATCCAAAGTAATAATCAAAATGGTAGTGTCTGTGTCCTGCTCGTTGAACATTCTTTTCAGTGAAGTGCACTCTGTTCTTCTTTCAAGATGTGTGCTCTATCTGTTACAGATATAGGAATTTTACACCAGGGTCTGTGCTAACATTACATTAATATGCGCAGCCTGCCAACTTATTCATGTCCTTCAGAAATAAATCCTCACATTTTATATGGGAATATCAAAAGCATCAATACATCTTAGCTCATTAACTGTTCTGCTGCCGTTGACAATCCTCACCGTCATTGAAAGGGTTAAAACCATGGTGCCGTTGACGGTGAGGACTGTCAATCTTACTGTATATACACTACAGTAAAGGTATTATTACTTACTGTACGTCGCTCCGCTCCCGCCCGCATCGGTAATGCCCGCGATTTGTTTACAACGCACATCGGGCGTGCACGCGAAGTGAACGTCCTCCATAGTAAATCCATTGAGAGGCCCATAAAGAGACTTCATTCACTCAAAAGAGACATTCTTATACAAAGGATGGCCTAACAAAAAAAAACATTGGTTTCCGGTTGGCGACCGACCCTATTAAATACGTGCGACCCAGCTGATTTTATTGGCATTTGGAGTGAAAAAAATAAAAAATAAAGTCAAAATCCGACCGAGTCGATCAAAAACGTCTTACAAAAAATATATTTGGTGCGACCACATTCGCGAAGTCAGGACCTGTCCCCGGTTCCCGAGGCTAAACTAGTGTGAGTTACGTTACAACTTGTATTCCTCCAAACACACACAGACACACAAGCACACACACAATCGGGGGACAAATTGCGTGGCCACTCAGTCACTGACTGGCAGCGGTAGCCACGCTAGCAACGTTAGCAGCCCAGCCACCAGTACAGCTGAGAACTGTATAGCCACCACAGAGAGACGTGAGTTGGAGACGAAACATTTATGACAGCGTGGGATTCATCTGAAAGACTGTACGGCAACAGCGCTTGAGTGAATGCGGACTCCCGTGCGACACTGCATGTCTGCAAGTACGACTGCGTCTCTCTCTCTCGCTCGCTCGTCGAGTTGTGTTCTTTTGTCAAATCTAAGCTGGAAAATCTAACACTTCCTGTAGCCGATCTCTTCAGAATAAGATATGTTGCGCTATAGCAGCAATAAGACTTCCAGATTTCTTATTACAATAAGACTTCCAGACGGTGGTCGACTTCTTAATCTCTTCAGAATAAGAGTATCCTAAAAGAAATTGAAATATGATTTCATTTGCATGATTCATTAAAACTGTAAATTAAACATTAAAATTAAATTTAAAAAATATGTTTTAAATGATTCATTAAAACTGTAAATTAAACATTAAAAAAAAAAAAAAAAAAAAAAAACTACCTACCCATCCTTCCCATGAGGAAATAAAATAAAATTCCTTGCTACCCATCATGCCCACAAAAAAATAAAAATAAAAAATAAAATAAAATAAATTCCCTACCTACTCAGCCCTAAAATGACAGCCAACCGGAAGCCAATGTTTTTTTTTTGTTAGGCCTAATAGACTCGGGCTGGGCGCAGACATGTTTCTCTTCTGGGCTCACACTGTCATGTGACTAGATGACGTAATCGTTGCCGTCAAGTGATAATCCAAAAAAACAAAAACAACCCCCTTCCGGCCCTTCAAAATACTAGCGACGGCCTACGGAGGAAACGGCACGGCACCAAGGCACCAAGCAAACTTCAGATTAAAAGGCAGTAATTGTGTTAAGGATGAGTAGTGAGAACCAGTACCAATTTGACTCTGGTTCTAAGTCATGGGAAAACGGTTCTGCAACCTGTATTTTACTGTCAATTCATTGTTTTTTAACTAACATAGGCTTTACTGAGCTGGGTGGTCTACTCTGCTCTTGTCATACTAACCGATGAGGTGTATCTGAGCATTTTAGCGCATTTCTATTTTCTGTCAGAGACCATCATCTCATTAGCTAGATTGGCAAGAGGGGAGTTGTAAATGATTAGTTGATGGTCTACAGTATATCTCATAACCCTGAGGGACCATCGTTATCGGGATGACAACTATTTAATAGCTGCTGTTTGTCTGGTGTAATAAAAAAATACTCAAAAACATCAAAACCATAACTAATTAGAATTACTTAAAACTGCATGCATCAAAGTGTTAGTTCTTGGCACTCGTATGAAATTGAGCATCAGCATTAAATAAACTTACTTTGAGTTGCCTTATATACGCAAAGACTAGCCTGCTTCCAGACCATAGACCCCGCCCACTCTCAGAGTAGACTGTTTCTCTGGTCTGGAGCCGAGTAAATGAATCGGCAGTTAGCAGCCAAAATTTTCGGCTGCTCCAATGAGGGGGTGGGGGTGGGTCTAACGAATATCCAATCTGAGCCGCAGCCCGTTTTTTCAAGCGACGTCATCATCAAAGCGGCATCATTAGAAGACGAGGTGCTCACGAGGAGACCTGTAGTGATTGTTTTTTTTTTTTTTTAATCAAAGCACCTCCCACCCCCCTCCCTTCCAGAAATCGCCCACAATAGGGCACAGTTTCAGACTACTGCGTGAGCTGAGTCTGAGATCAGGCAAAGACAGCTAGTTTGTTTCACAAGAAAATTGTATTAAAGAATAAAACCAACAAAAATTAAGCTACTATTGTGTAAGCAGATATTTTAGGCCTTGACTACACACATATGGATATTTGTCCATATACTGTACATGGAAGTTTGAACATCGCTCCCACAACACACGCAAATGCAGAAACCCACTAACAGAGGAGCACATTACCGATCAGCAGCAGATCAGGATTCCTGTGGTTAGGATCATTGGTGATTATTGATAAGAATTATCAGATTGTATTTATCATTCAGTATCGATAAAATCCTAACGATACCCACCCCAACAGCTGAGCTCATAGACCCACTTTGTCATAATTGTTGAGTTAAAATTGTTATTGGACAACTTTTGTTGGTTCTTAACACTAGTTTATTCCTGGCACTCTGCCGTTTCAACCCCCACTTTAACAAAGCAGTTTCAACTAAGGATCGGCCCCTTCCTGTCAACCCTTCGCAATAATAGTATTGTCCCTATTGCCTCACAGTGCACCACATTTCACACTAGACATAGTTAACAAAAATAGTATCAGCAATGTTCAGTAGATGCATGCAATGCAGTGCACTTATATTGTTTCAGACTTAAGACATTCCAGTGTTTTTTGCCAGACACTATCCCACTCCATTGCACTCTGCTACAAGATTTACTCTTTCTCAACTCGGTGCGATGAACAGTTTCACCTGCATGTGACTCTGTCTCCTCTATTGTATGTTAGCAAATTTGTAGCGTGTCCCCCTTTGTATAACTTCTCTAACATGAGTGAGTGTGTGTTGGAGAGAATGGATGTATGTTTATAGCCAAACCCCTGTGTTTGTTAGTGTGAATGTGCTTAGACAATTTGAGTTTTGTCTATTTGTGTGTGCCTACTGCCTGTTGAGTAAACCTCGTCCACTTCTTCCACTTCAACTCTAATGTTCTCTTAATTCCTGTATAGGGCCTGGGATGAACCCTGGGACCACAGCCACCGTGGCTCTGCTGAGGGATGGCATTGAACTGGTGGTAGGCAGTGTTGGCGATAGCCGCGCCATGATGTGCCGCAAGGGCAAGGCCCTTAAGCTCACTGTCGACCATACCCCTGAGAGGAAGGACGAGAAAGAGAGGTGCGCATATGAGAATAGCTAGAATAGATATTACAGTAACTCTAGTACTAGAAACCCTAGTACTGCTTCCACTACCACTTCTAACTAGCTATAATTACAAGGACACCCAAGTGAATGCAATTTAGCCTTGCATAGCCAGACAAATCTGCCAAGGGCAATTTGTCTTTGCAATGGCAGATTCGTCTGGCTATGTGAGGCTAAATGCAATTAGGTAACACAGCTTTAAAATTGTATACATCTTTGGAACAGCTCAGTCTGCAAAATCAGTCCTGGGGTCGGCATGCTTCATTTTAGGAAAATATTCAGTGTCACAACATCAGGTAGCCTACTGTACATATGCGAGCATCATGGCAAGAGGCACACACACTTGTGCATTGCAGATGTGTGGTGCAAACTGAAAATGGAAAATGGAACCAGCTATCGAACTCCCAACCCTGCATATACCGTATGTCAATCTCCTCAGTTTAAATCTTCTCTCATCCTTGTTCTCCTCTTTACTGTATTTTCTGCCTCCCCTTCTCTGTTTCTCTGATTCACTCCTCTGCTTTGATTCCTGGTATACTTCCCTCTCACTACCTAGGATAAAGAAGAGTGGAGGCTTTGTGACATGGAACAGTCTGGGTCAGCCCAATGTCAATGGAAGGTTGGCCATGACACGCAGCATTGGAGACTTTGACCTCAAGAAAACAGGTGTCATCGCTGAGCCAGAGACCAAGAGGATAATGGTAGGTGTCTGAAACATGGCACCTGTCACATGTCATAAAGAGATTTGACAGGGGCAGCTTAGCCGTTGTACACTTTATGAAACCAAAAATGTCATAGTAATTTTGTGTATTATTTTCTTTAACGAGAAAAGTATAAAACTGTTTGCCAGCAAGGTTTTATGTAAGTCCAGACGGGGTTTTCAGCTCTACATCCCTAACTACTGCTGGTTTCAGAGATGGTGCCTTGTGTTGGAAATATGTCCTTGCCTTCATAATTTCTTCAAATCAGAAGAAATAAAGAAATATATATGTGTAAACACGATCTGTTCCCTCCATCATATTAGTTGATTAGAATAAATGAAGCTGAGGAAGAATATATATTAAGACTATGGAAACTGTCAAACCTTCACTCCCTTCAGTTGCACAATGTTCATGACTCCTTCGTGGCGCTGACCACCGATGGCATCAACTTCATCATGAACAGCCAGGAGATCTGTGATGTCATCAACCAGTGCCATGACCCCAAAGAGGCCGCCCAGAGGATCTCTGACCAGGTATCAAGTTTGCTTTAGATTTGTTTCAGTTTGTTATAAAACAGGGGTCTTCAACAGAGGGTTCGGGACCCCTAGGGGGTCCTCAGAGTTACTATAGGGGGTCCTCCAAATCTTTGTGTGATAGAAACCTTTTTCTCCTTTTTTATATTAACCACTTGAACCCTAGTGTCCATATTCTGGGAACTTTAGCCAAGATCTTCGGCAAAGAGGTTTGGTGTAGAGGGAAAAAAGATCACTCTAAGTACAGAGTGAAAGGTCAAGTTTATTAAGTATTGACTGTTCAAGTGGTTAATTATCTAAAAACACAAATTGTCATGAATCCAAAATACACTGATGATAAATTATAATCTATGAACAGGTTGTGGGGGTCCCTGCTTAATCTCTCTCTCAACTAAGGGTTTTTTAGCCTGAAAACGTTGAAGACCCCTGCTATAAAACACAGATCAGGCCAGCAGGTCAAATCAGCCATCACTTCTTTTCCATGTTTTTAACAATCATCCTTCTCTGTCTCAGGCCTTGCATTACGGCTCAGAGGACAACAGCACAATCATTGTGGTCCCATTCGGTGCCTGGGGAAAACAGAAGAGCGCTGAAACTAGTTTTTCTTTCAGTCGAAGCTTTGTGTCCAGCGGCCGTTACGCTTAGTTAGGGACCATGGGGGGTGGGGGGGGGGTCTAATGGTGGACACCATTAATGTGCAATACAGTCTCTTGAACAATGGTGCCCCTTTTGGATACAGTTGTGAAGAGTGCAGTAAGCCCAAGTGAAAATAACACTGTAAGGATACAGTGTGTCATTATAGAGTAGCATGGTATTTATTGGACTCGGAGAGACGAGAGGCTGTGGGCCGATTATGTGCACTTAAAATGGAACACGTCCTGAATCATACACACTATATCTGTAGGAATGCAATGACTTCATTGCTGATAAACAGCTAAAGATCTTCTCAAAGGCAGAATATTATTCATAGTTACATTGTAAGCCATCACTGAACAAATATTTTACCCACCCTACATTAGTTAATATTTGAAGACGAAGCATGTGTGTTTAAAATAAATGCATCTTCATCGCATTTGAGTTTGGTTTTTAGGTTTGCAGGCTTTTAGCTCGGACCAGTTCTCAGTGTCAAAGTTTGAACTAACCTAAAATACAATAGCAGAGTGGGAAAATATAGTTTAATGGCATGCAAAGATTTATAATTGACAGTAGCGGGCATCCTCCCAGTTAGTAAAACTAGAAGCTCGGCCTCTTAAAACATTTACTCCGGTGCGAGTATATTGGTCAATGGTGAGAAACATGAGGGAAATATATCTAATTCATTGTAAAGAATTGTGAATTTCCTTTTTCCCCTTTTTGTAGCTAAATACATGAAACTGTACCATCGGTAGATTGCACAGAATTACAGAATGCATAGATGAAGCAAGCTTTGGCCCGAATTCTGAGTAGTTCTGCAAATTGGTGCAAAGCCCTCTGCCTTTTTGCAATTTTGTGTTGATAAATTATAGTAAAATGCCCCACAAAATGCATTAATGCACAAGTTTGAATGTTGAGTTGGGAGAGGAATTGAAAATCTGATGTCTGGAAAGTTGTGGGGAGTTGGTTCTCTGTTTAAATGCTAGAAATGCTATTTTACCTCATAGAATTCCAATGGGTCAATTTGACAGTTTTGTTCTTCCTTGTAGTATGCAATCAGGACATAATTGAAACGTTCTAATCGCGAATAGGTTTCACTAGTGTAGTGAAAAAGTTATTTGGGTACAAAAATCCCCTATTTTGTGAGTTTTGTATATAAGTATATTTATGTATATTTCATAATTTCAAGCTAACCATGTGTATTATATTTTATGTATTGTTCTACATACAAGGAGAATCTCACTTGCATACCAAAATACCAAATGTGTGTTCTCACTGCTACTGCTTAAGCACTTGTTTTGTGTACAGCTAGTGATGGTGGTGTTGATTTGCTCTGAAACATGCACTGAAACATGTTCTCGGTGCATGCAATGTGATGTAGGAACCAATAATCAATGACACGTTCCTGTCACTATTCGTAGTCCACTCCGACAGCGCAGCACACTTAATTGAACGCTAAACAAACGTATTGCTTAGCCAAGAGCCATATCTTGACACAAGAATGTTTGTAATAATCCCTTGGTTTTCTTTTAAACGTGTGCTTAACAACAAAATACAAAGTCCTGTGAAAGTGGAGCTGTACTTGTTCTGCTTTCTTTCTTTTTTGGACCTACAGTTGCACAGAAAAGTCAGATAACCCTGTTACGTGAATGTTGGTACTATTTATTCTGAAGCTGTGGTAGTGAAAAAGGAAGAAGACTTAAGTTCTGACAGTTGAACACGAACTCTTCATTTTACACTGAGGTGTATATTTATCAATGCAAGGAGGCATTCAACAGCCAAATGTTCTCCAACTACAGTTACCTATGTTTTAGATACTGTGTTCAGTGTTCTTTCAAGTTGCTGAAATGGCAACACTGTTCATGCTTGTCATGTTATTGACTTTGAACTATAATCATTCTGTTTGTGAGATTCTTTTTCCTTCTTTTTTTGCAACCAATTGTGTTCATCTAACATGCTTTATGAATGTTGTGTATACTTTGCCCCCCTAACATATCCCAAAGGCTTTTACGGTTATACAACAATTGTACAGCAGCAGCCTTTATGATAATGACTTTCTCCATACTGTTCAAACATTTATAGACCGGTTTTGCACTGGGACCCACATTTCACATTCACCATGAAATCAGAGTCCAATAGATTAAATGAAACAATATTCTATCCTATAATTCATTGTTGTTTTTTTGCATCTCGGGACCCACCTCTGACCCTGAACACAGGGTGAGAAAGCCACTGCACTAATTTTGTCATTTTCTTCCTCACAAGGCTTGTCATGTACTATTTGTACTGTATGTTCTGTTTATTGTGTATAGCCTCTGTATAATACCATATCTATACTAGATATGACCTGTTATTGGACTTGGTACATACTGTGACTGTTTCAGCCAGACTGTAGTAGTAATGTATTTGCAGCCTTCTCTTTTTTGTGAATTATGATGTACATAATGCATTTCTCCAAATAAAAAGTAGGTTTTCAAAAGGTGTTTCCTAAATAATTGAATGTATGACACAGCAACACTTAAAGGACGACACATTTTGTTTTACAACAAGGGTTCATATTTTAGATTGTAAATAGAGAAAATAAAAGCTGTTAAAATGTTTTTATGTTACTGGTTTCTATCGTTTTAGAGATGATGATTTAATGATTTTGATTTCAGTGGGTGGGGGCATGCGTAAAGTGTCTAAATGTCTTATTTTTTAGACTATTCCCAAAGCCCATTCCCATCGGCAGATGTGATTTATGGGGGCTAGTAGTGTTACTAAATAGTAATAAAGAAATAGTCGGCTTATTGTGTTTAAAATACGCAATTAGCCACACTGAAATCAAAATAGCTAAAACGACAGCAGTAAATGAAGGCATTTTAACACTCTTCTTTTCTCTAATTTTAATTCATGTATTAGTTTACAACTGATCACCCCAGTGGTTTGTGAGATTAGCTAGCTATACATAGGGGATTAACCCCAGACAAACAGACACGCCCTAAAAAAGTCAGGAAATTTGCACCCATAAATGTAGGCCTACACAAACGAGCCACCACCTGGATACTGTTGTTGGATCCAAATGTGGCCATGCACTGTCCAAATTCCCAACTTTATAGCCTATGGATCATGGCCCAGACCACCCATCTGCTACATAGCAGCCATTTGCTTTGTCAGATGGGTGGGCCACATTCATATTATGTTTATTTATTGATCCATCAAATGATTGTGTTCTGGTTTGGATCAATGAAACTAACATAGTAGAGGACTACTTTAAGTTCTGTATTGATATCACCAGGGGTTAAAGTTCTCAGTCCTGGGGACTGATTTCAGTCTTGAGGATTCCATAGGAGCTATTTCTGAGATCAGAACTAAAAAGCATTTATAATTTCAAGATATTAGTATTTGCATTGGCCATTTGCATTAGACAACAGAACTTCAGAAGATAGTTCTATAAAATGAAGCATGGATTGGCACACACACATTCAGTGAAGGCAGTTCAGAACATCAGGGAAACACCCCAAATATTGGTGTGCGCTGAGCGCGCCATGTTTCAAAAATCATATATTGGGACATGGTCTGAAAATACATTTCAGTCTTGGGATTTATTTTGGCTTTAACCCCTGTATCACAATGAAAACTAATCTCTTAAGGTTCATTTTGTATGTTTTGTTATATAATCAATAAAGTCTTGGTGTTTGCCAATTATGTAATCGGGCCCACTACGTGGCTCACCAGTGCCTTGGCCCGCAAGTTGGGAATCTACTGTATAGTATAGTGGAATTTCTGAAAATGTGATTGTTAGAGGCATTTTGGGGTAAAAGTTGGGAACCAGTCTATTTTACACAATTCAAGGGTGCTAATCTGAAAAAAATGGTTCCCAAGCAAAATTTTGAGTTTTTGACCTTCTAAGTTGCGTAATAAAATAGCTGCCGAATTGTCAATTTTAAACTATTTCTTCAAGGGATATTTCACTTTCAAAAAACCTTTAGTAATTTTATCGTCTAATCAAGCTTTTGGGAACACACAGGACAATTTTTGAGTTGTTTGATTCAGTTTAGATTTAGATATTTGATATTCATTTTATCAGACACGCTTCCTATACAAACCCATTGTAACTTCAAACTCCATTTTAACCACGATAGATTTAATGAGAACACCCATCCTTTTTTCTGGTGACTCCTGGCATCCTCCTAATACGTGAGCAGGTGTTCAGTGTTTTGTCAATAACATTTTTCATTTATTTTTAATAATTTCTTAATTGTATTTTATTTTTTTCATTTTCCCTAATAATTATAGAAAATAAACTAAAAAGGTTATTGAAAGAACACTGCCTGTTCATGTATTAGAAGGGCATCAGGAGTCACCAGAAAAAAAGGATGGGTGTTTTCATTGAATCTATCATGGTTAAAATGTTTTATTTTTATTTAAAAGGGATATTTATGGTGACTCCTGCCGCCCTCCTAATACACGAACAGGCAGTGTTTTTTCAATAACTTTTTTAGTTTCTTTTTAATAATTATTTGGGAAAAATGAAAAATAAATAAATACAAAAAATAAATTATTAAAAATAAATGAAAGGAGTTATCGAAAGAACACAACCTACTCATGTATTAGGAAGGCCACATTGCTCTGGAATGGTTGGTTCCCAAGGCTACTTACTGGACATGTTGGATCTTTCTTGAGGATAAAATACACTAAGCGGAATGTTTAACACCAACTGTAGCTTGTACTCTTTGGCAGAAATATAACTATATCAATAACATTCTGCTCAACTTTAGTGTGTTTTACCCTCAGGAAGGTTGTCAACATGTCCTGTGCATAAAACTTATGTTGTTTCAAAAAAGATTTAATATTTAATGTTTTACATACCGTATATTTGCAAATAGCCAGAGGGCAAATAGACGCCAAATGGTGTGGTATTTGGTGCCAGTGAATGACACCTCCTTTCTATGGGAAATTGCATTTATCTCCTCTTGTGGTCTCCTGATCGATGATTTTTCAGGCCCGTTTTGAAATAAACCAGTCATCTACATCTTGTAATGGATGGTGTCAGTCAGGGCATTCCACATTTTGTATGTTGGCAGAGGACGGGTGTTTTCATTAAATCTATCATGGTTAAAATGGAGTTTGAAGTTACAATGGGTTTGTATAGGAAGGGGGCGTGTCTGATAAAATGAATATCAAATATCTAAATCTAAACTGAATCAAGCAACTGCAGAAACTGTCCTGGGTGTTCGCAAAACCCTGATTATATGATAAAATGATGAAAAGTTTTTTGAAAGAGAAATATTGCTTGAATAAATAGTTCAAAATGTACAATTCGGCAGCCACTTAGTTATGCGAATTAGAAGGTCAAAAACTCATCATTTTGATTGGGAACCAGGTTTTTCAGATTCTGCACCCTTGAATTATGTAAAATGGCCTGGTTCCCCACTTTTACCCCCAATTGCCTCTAACCTGCTTATAGAAGGCCTTTTTCCCGAATTTCCGCCTGACTAGTAGGCTATTAGGCTTATTCCATGAAGTGTTGCTCAACAAGAATATCTCAGTGAAGCTACACAGGAACATTTTAATGTTTGAAATTCGAACTTTCCCCAAAACGTCTTCTGTTGGGTTATTGTCCAGAAGAGGGCACCATTTAAGTAGTCCAACTATAGATATATCTGAATGCAACTGCAACATTGTTGCTTTCACCAATGAAACAGCTGGTCAAAGATGGGAGTTAGCTAGAGTTAAGTCAGTGAAAGCATCCTGAGCCTGAGGTTACCTTGCAGCCAGTGAGTGAGTGACCCTCCTCACTTTCCTACATCTAACTTCAACTATAAATGCACTGGCTCTCAGTTCTCTCATACACGCGTGGAGCCGGAGTGGAAGATACCTATACACCTCCAGCACATTGGCTGTGGCCTTCTCCAAGTTCGTTGAGTAAGTAGCTTTAACTGAAACGATCATTCACACTGTCATGATATTTCTTAATTTCGCTTATGGTATGCTGACTTGCAGTTGCAAGCCATGTAGCCCAATAAGCCTACAGCAGACTTTCCATTGCAGTTCAGTTGCAACGTTTACATTGCGAATCTGTAGCCACGGTAGTTTTAATCTGAATGAATTTGAAATGTCCTATCTATTGTTTACTTACGTGAATTATTATTAAAATATATACAAAATAAAAAACATAATTTACGTTTTATTATAATTCAACTAGATATCCTCAGGCTTAGTGTGCGTTGTTGGCTAATCATTTACAGATTGATTAGAATAGCAAATGTGGGCTTGTTAGTGTTGTAGGATAGTTATTAATTATGTTGAGATTGGTAGCCACAGTGTTGGTATAGGCTACTATTGTTAAAGGGGCACAGCTGGAAGAGTTCATATTTAATAGTGTAAAAGTATTCATAGTGTAAATAGTGTTAGTGTTAGGCCTACCAGTGTATTCTTGCATTATAGTAGTAGTGTTAACAGTTGTCTATAGTGTTAAATATTACATATTGTAGAGTTAACAGTGGTTAATGTATGAGTGTTTGTAGTGTTGAGTAGGCTATATTTTGATTATGATTATAGGACTGACATGTATCTGCTTGGCCATGACATTTGTTGTTTCGCTCTCATCTGCATAAGCATGATACACTTGACACCATGGCCTTCAACAGCTTATATCAGACTGAGCTTGTTATGTGCACAATGATATGAGATGCATTTGTTGTTTTCCTACTCATTCTGTTCTTTTCCATTTGTCATTATCTTCTGGTCACGTCATGTGTCCAGTATACTTTACAGCATTTATAGTGTGATACTGCCTGGTGTCATCTTGTTCTCCAAGGTCGCTATACTCAACTGAACCAGGGAGAATTTTAGGACAGTTTACAGTTTAGGCATTTATGACTAATCCAGAGCGATTTACAATAAGCAAGGTAATAAATAGCCTACATCAATAAGAAAGGTTATACATCAATAAATTTAGGAAAGATAACGTAGGTAGACCAAGCACCTAATCAGTAAAAAACTTTATATAAAACCTAAGTATACAATCTATCTTTCATGTATGGTCATTGAGGGTAGGCGAGTGCTATGGACCACATGGAGGGGCTCTTGGGTGGCGCAGTGGTAAAAGCACCTGCTCAACTTCACAGTTATGAGTTTAAATCCACCGTGGTGCATCAGGCTTTGTTGGGCGTCTAAAGCCTCTATCAGAGTCCAGGGTGAAGAGCTATTCACTTCACCGCGGTGTAGTTTTCTATAGCTATCACCTAAAAATACATAATAAAGACTAGGTGATAGCTAGGAAACTACAACGCGGTGAAGTGAATAGCTCTTCACCCTGGACTCTGTTAGAGCCTCAAGTGAACACAATTCGCCCGTGTTCGGGAGAGGGAAGCCGGGTGGGGAGGGTGATATTGGTAATTGCACCTACGGGCAGGGACGGCACCTGTCAGCAGGGAGTGTTGGTTGGGAGGAGTAGAGTGAAGGCTCTATGTCCTCCCGGTGGGGCTCCTCACTGACAGGCGAGTCTGTTGGAGACAACAGCAGTGACAACACGCACAAAATGTGTGGGGAGGAATTAATTGACATAATGACTAAATTGGGGAGGCAAGGAAGGTCCGCTAAATTCACAACAAGAATTGTACTGCCGGTTGTGGTTTTGTTAAGTAAGCTATTATAATGTTGACAGTGTTAAATATTGTACTGATGTTGCATTAACCGCACAGTCGCACACATGCTGTAAATCAGAATAATGTGAACAGCAAAGCCTCTGACACTTGCAAAATCTGACAGGGTGAAGAGATGGAGAGAGCCAATCATATTCACATCGCCATGGTGGAAG
Source organism: Nannobrachium achirus (assembly GCF_963921795.1). Classification (NCBI taxonomy): domain Eukaryota; kingdom Metazoa; phylum Chordata; class Actinopteri; order Myctophiformes; family Myctophidae; genus Nannobrachium; species Nannobrachium achirus. The sequence continues at coordinate 51,816,852 of NC_137812.1, forward strand.
ATCCTGCCACCAATGGGACAGCCATGTCAAAGGTCTTGACAGCTGTGGAGCTGGCCAAACAGCCGCCTGGCTCCACTGTGAGTTTTCACGACATCCAGTACAAAGTGAAGCTGAAGTCCGGCTTCCTATGCAAGAAGAAGACCACACCTAGGCAAATACTGATGGACCTCAAGTTAGTGGTGAAACTGTTAATGGATTTCACTTTTGTCCCTGTCTTTCTCTGTCTGTCTGTCGGTCTGTCTGACTGTCTGTCTGTCTGTCTGTCTGTCTGTCTGTCTGTCTGACTGTCTGTCTGTATTGAATCACATCACAAATGTGATGTTTATCTCCTGTAGTGCCATGTGCTGTGCCTTAGAATAGAATAGAATGCAGATGTAAAATCTGCTAAAATCTGCTGGTTTCTCATACTGATCATCAGTATGAGAAACCACAGGATGAGACCAAAGACTTGAATTAATGTGCAACCACAGAGTGACTTTTAAATAACTTCTCTAACAGTATTAAATTTACCTGACATTTCCCATGGAAACATTTACAATTTCACACAAATTCTCCTGCACTAGTGTTAATTATATGATATTAGGCATGGTTTCTTGCATATAATCTCTCTGGTGCACTATAGAGCCGTCTGCCAGGGAATCGAATTAACAATTTGTCACATGTGCCGCTATGGGGTATTAATTCAGCCTGCTTTTTAATTCTGTTTCATATCACACAGTCTTTTTGATACTGTTGTGTAACTGTTCTGCTCTGTTGTGGAATCATAAGATGTGGCACTCATTTTCAACATTTCTCTCTGTGCTTTTTGTGGCACTACATAGACTTAAGTAGCAGCTGAGAAGTTTGTTTTTAAAAATGCTACAGTACTGTATGTTGTCACTTTGACATTAAAAATAATGTCTTAACTCATTGTGTGCCATTCACGAGTATTCTCGTGATATATTAGCGCATCCCACAGTGCCAATCACGAGAATACTCGTGATTTAAAAAAAAAAAAAAAAAAAAAAAAAACTTTTTTTTTAAAATTTTTTTTAAAAAAAATTTTTTTTGGACCCCATCAAATCTAGTGAACATGATTTCAATCGCGATTTTGCATGTTCCACCCCCATACAACCCCCATACAACTCAGGTAGCAGACCTCCAAGCTCACAACAGTGTAAAACACAACGGCTATTATCTCAAGAATGCCTGAACGGATTTCCAATCGGTTTTTTTTGTTTGAAAGCTGTGAACAAACTGCACAAATCCACCCCAATGCAATCCAGGATTGCATTGGATTTTTTAGAGCTCATTCTTCTCTGTTTTTTTCCCATGCATGAGGTGTGCAAGGGTTAATCATGGCTAAGTTGACGAAAATAAGGCTTTTAAAATGCTTGGTAGCCAATAGCTAACTTCAAGCTAACTTCATCCTCTTCCTGTACATGCACAAAGGAAAGTGTTCAGGCAAGTCATGGCTGCAGGGCTTCTGCATATACCAGCATATCTCTATGGGAAAGTCTCTAGCACTCTGGACACCCTCTAGTGGTGAAAGGGTGGCATTAAATGAGTTAATAGCATTGTTCAGTGTTTCTAAATTGCAAATGGTTCAGTCTGTGACATGTTAGATAGATAGACTAATTTGGTCACTGTACACATCTTTCTTTAATCTTTATTGATGATTTGTTTGAATTCTATACTATATTTAAGACTTGGTTTTATTATTTCAAATAGACAACATGTCATTGTGAAATGAAGACCTCCTGAAATCCATTCCAGACATGACAATTATGTCACAAATGACATGGGGAAAGCAGGCCACCTTGGTACTTAAGCTAATTCATGTTCTCATCATGTGCTGTAACTACAATCCTATCTACAATGGATTTAAATCCAGTTTGTGCGTCATCTTGTCTTTTTTGACATTGGTATGTCTTAAATCATTATAGGGGCATTGTTGTGGCCCAAACAGTTAGTAAATAAAGTTTTATCCTTGCACTGCAAGATCAGTGGATTCCAAACATTTTAGCCTGTGACCTAAAAGAGAAATGATACGTTTGCTCAGGACCAAAACTAGTGAAAACATCAGATCCAGCCGATCTACAAGCTCACAAAGCGTTGTGAGCTTGTAGATCAGCTATTTTCACTACTTCTTAAACATTTGTTTTCTAATTTATGTAATGTCTTAGATTTTTCTTTGGTTTCATCATGAAACCAAACATTAAGGGACCCATAAAAATGTGTCCGCGACCCACAAATGGGTGTTTGGGAACCAGTGCTCTAGATGCTTCCACCGCGCAACTCATCCTGTACTTGACAAAGACCAGATGAAACGTAAGCTCCCTTCAATAGAGTCGTGTTAGTTTATTTCTTTATTTTCAGTCCATAAATATGAACATCAGACATGTCTATATTTGGGCGTTATCCAGCAACTTAGTACTGTGGCATAATCGTTGCCTAACAACATTGTGTTGATGTCGGGCATGTCATGTTTGGACTGATAAACACCCGTTTAATGTGGACAATATTTGGGTGTTAACATTTTAACTGTTCTAATCATTGACCTTAGCTCATGAACTGTCTCTTGTCACTGGGCTAATTTAGCACATTTTATCATTTATTTTTATTATATTTATACTCCACATAAGATGGCTGTCACCTCTGCTGGTTAAAATAGCAAGCTACCTATTTTCTTCTTGCAGTGGAATCATGAGACCTGGTCTGAATGCCATTCTTGGACCGACAGGAAGTGGAAAGTCCTCGTGAGTCATACACACCCCTCCACCTTTCACTATACTGTTTAAACACACACACGCACATGCACACACACACACACACACACACACACACACACACACACACACACACACACACACACACACACACCCGCAGTTGTTGTACACGTAGATATTGATGTTGTTTTCCATTGTTTTGTAATTGAAAGTTTCCTGGATGTTCTCGCTGCGAGGAAGGACCCAGAAGGTCTCTCTGGAAAGGTTCTCATAGACGGAGCTCCACAGCCTCCCAACTTCAAGTGTCTCTCAGGCTATGTGGTTCAGGTGTCCATTTTATTACTCTCAACAAAACGCCTCGTGTTGTTGCTGCATTTCCCATCCTGGTCTATTTTTAAATGATCTGAATTATTTACCACTTGAGTTGCAAGTTGCAAGTTTTCAACAAAGCCAACAACGTAATATTTGTGAATTGAACATAGCTCTTTTTCTTTCTTTCAACAAAGCTGATTTGTGTGTTTTTTCTGTCCAGACGGAGAAACATATGGCTTATTAAAAACATACTGAGTAAAATGTTTAAGCTCAATTTATACTCATCGTCGTGTGAGGTTGGCACTTGCCAAAAAAAAAAAAGATCTTCAATTGTAGTTGGATTAAAGAATCTGTTAATAGCTAGCTTGAGAATGTTACTATCATTTATTCAGAGTAAGTCAGCACCATCATAGTCATTCACTGCTGATGTTCAACCTCTGGTTACCCCACCCCTCCAGGATGATGTGGTGATGGGCACACTGACGGTGCGGGAGAACCTACGTTTTTCTGCAGCGTTGCGCCTCCCAAGTTCATTGGCTCAGGGGGAGAAGGAGGCTCGTGTGAATCACTTAATCAGAGAGTTGGGACTCACAAAGGTGGCAGACTCCAAGGTAGACTTCACCAAGTAGTGATTTTATTCATAATATTTTACAAACATATTTTACACACCAAACAATTGGCTCCTACTCATACATGCTTAAATACAGTACATACATACAGTATACATACATACTGTATGTATGTACTGTATACTAGTAAGACGCCTCAGGGAGACAAGCAACGGTCGCGCCATGTCTTGGCCATCTGGCCAGTGATCGGACCAGTTACCCATATATGGAGACCCCTGGTACCCATCCATGTACTGTATATGGAGATATGCTGTGAGAGCCCAAACATGCTTACTCAGTTATTCGTTATGTGAAAGTTCGTTATGTGAAACCAGCCACACAGATATGGGCTGTCTTAACCATCTGTCTTGGCCATATATGGATTCTGTTAGTGTGGTATAGGGCCGATGGGGCCTCCATATATGGGCATTCCCATATGAAGTCTTGTTAGATATGGGCTTAATATTGATGACATCAGGGAATATATTGGCATAAAAGGGATTCTGTTCGTGTGACATCACAGTGAAGCCTGAGTGTGATGTCAGAGCGGCAAACCCATTATGTTAGAGTGGTTCCCCTGACATCACAGTGACATCAGAGCATGATGTCAGAGCAATGGAGGGAAAGGAACTGGTTGGAATAACGTGTTCCTTTAACACGTTACGTCCAAACCGGGGAAATCCCCCCTGTCAGGTGAAAAGAAGCAACTTGGACTACTCATGTATAGAAGGAAGCATGAGGTCAGTCTGTTGTCTCCCCAGGCATGGCAGAAGGAGAGCAGAGCCCATGATTACATAGGCAATTGGCACTGGGTGAAAAAATGTGTTACAAAATCGTGGGATAAAAATTATTAAAGAAAGAATATATACTCATATTCAATACACACATATATATAAGATTTGCACACATTTTCACGACTTTTCAAAAATAGCAGATCTACAAGCTCAGTGCCGCGCTGTGAGCTAGTATATCTGCTATTTCTCAATAGCTAAAGTATAAAATAATTATAGCTTGGGCCCTAGTAACTAAGTCCCAAGGATTAAATAAAAAATAATAGTGTCATTTTGGCCTCATGGTGGCGCTATAACAGCCCATTTTACGTTTTGGCCTGTAACTGTTGAACCGTAGGTCGAAAAATTAAAATTGGATTCCTGGATTAAACAGGATTCCTTGGGTCAAGACGCATCTCCCGATATAGGCCACGCCCATTTGCGCCAGGATAGATTTTCCGCCATCTTGAATTTTCTCCAAAACACACTTTTTGCTTCTTTTCCTACATATTTTCTTCAAATGTCTTAAAAACCGGTACACATGATCTATGAGGTGGGTAAACCACCGCTCAGTGTCTGTCTGTCTGTATAGCCGGTTTTCCATACCACTTTTTAGCCCGACACTACACGACACGGCACGACACCGCACCGCACCGCATTTTTTATGTAGGTTTTCCACTACAGTACCCTCCCCTCCTCTCCTCCTCCCCTCTCCCCCTCCTCCCCTCCGCTCCCAAAATATATCGACGCCCCTTTCAACATACGGATACTCGTTCTCAGTCTGTAAACACAACGGAGATGCTAACTTGCGCTAATTATTTTTAGAGATGTGGTGGACAATGTTTTAGATGCCACACACTCACACAGGTCTTCATCGAGTCTTTACAACTATAGCGACGACTAACGTCAGGGTGAACATAGTCAAATAATAACTTTATTGGCCAAACCACACAAAGAAGAGTAGAGGCTAGTTGCGCTAGCATACATGCTAAGCTACAGTACAGTACATGTAGGCTACTGTAGATTCTTTTCCCCATTCAACACGGAGATGTGGTGGACAATGTTTTAGATGCCACACACTCACACAGGTCTTCATCAAGTCTTAACAACTATAGCGACGACTAACGTTGGGATGTTAATGGTCAAATTATAACTTTATTGGCCAAACTCCCCAAAGAAGTAAGCTAATGTAGAGGCTATGCTAGCGCAGCAACAGGACAGTACATGTCATGTAGGCTACTGTAGATTCGTTCAACACATGCAGTTACAAATACAAACAGGAGACATCTCACTGAGATCTATATAAAATAACGGATTGCCGACGCATTTGCCGTTGATAATTGCGACTCGCGACGATATAGCCTATGTCCACTGTTTGTGTTGATTAATGTTCTTGGTGCTTCGTGGTATCTCAACTGCAGGGCTGGGGAACACAATTCTGCCTAATCGTCCTCTTTATAAACAGATATATAAAACAAACAGGCTTTGCTTTTATATTTGATTTGCAGCCGTGACTGCATACTAAAATCTGTCTCAAGTTGTTGTGTTGAAAGACACAGCTCAGCCGTGACGAGACTCTGTCTCTGACCAATCAGTATCAGCAGCGTGTATACGTCACTGATTTGGCCTCACTTAGCCCAGGCCGGGTCCACTCGAGAGTGGAGCCGTTTAAGTACCCCGTTAAGTACCACTTTCACACCACTCTACCCAGTTCCTTGTAGTGGAAAACCTGACACAAGTGGGCGGTGTGGTGTGGAGTGGTGTGTAGTTGGGCCTGTGGAAAACCGGCTTATGTAGCCTCTGGTGTAGCCTGAGTACCCTGGGTGACCAGAGAGGTGCTGTTGAGTCTAGCCTGCCCTGAGCATCAACTGCAATACACACACACACACACACACACACACACACACACACACACACACACACACACACACACACACACACACACACACACACACACACACACACACACACAGCTCCACTTCGAACAGAGGTTCGATTTTCTTAACCTCTACACCAAAGTTATTTGCAAAAAAATAGCCTATCTACAAGAGAGCTTATAGATCTGCTATTTTGGCTAACGTTCTCCTCAGAATATACGGATGCGAAGGTTCAAGTTGTTCATTTAAAAGAATGATACTATCACACAAAGATTTGATGGCCCCCTAATGTGACTCTGAGGACCCCCTAGGGGTCCCAGACCCCCTGTTGAAGACCCCTGTGTTACACAGTATGACTTTAATTTAACTTGAATGTGCAGGTGGGCACACAGATGATCCGGGGGATCTCAGGTGGAGAGAGGAAGAGGACCAACATCGGCATGGAGCTCATCATGGACCCCTCTGTTCTCTTCCTGGATGAACCCACCACAGGCCTGGACGCCAGCACTGCTAACTCTGTGCTGCTGCTGCTGAAAAGGTAAGGAGGAATTATCATGAATGCATGAATGAATGATTGACACAATACATGTCCTCTTGTCAGTGATTTGTCAACTTCCTATGGAAAATGTATTATGACAGACAGATAGGACAGCTGAGAGCGGGCATAGAGGGTATTCCTATTATGGTAGGTCTCCACCAAGTCGGGAGATCAGTCAGTTAAAGAAATGTTGCTGAATGCATCTGAGAGCCAAAGCCAACAGACGTACTAAAATAGCTTATGGCTTGTAGGCCCATTCACTCACTGACTTTTCATTTAGACCACCAGGATATAGTTGTAATACATGATAATAGATTCTATTGCGTTATAACCACTATTATAATCTATTAAAGTGTATTATAATTATCATAGTAATACATTAATACTTTATAGTGTATTATAATCACAGTTATAATCGATTATAGTGTATTATAATTTAGTATAGTTGTAATACACATTTATATTGTATTATAATCACAGTTAAAAGGGTCAATTTTGTGTAATGGAAAATGTAGATATTTTTATGTGGTGCGGTGTGGTGTGGTGTGGTGTGTGGTGTAGTGTAGTGTAGTGTGGTGTGGTGTGGTGCTAAAGCTGCCGTCGAAAAGGGGCTTAATAACTGTATTGATGGTACCTCTACACTCGCTGCCTGCATTTAGAATTGATTTGAAGATGTTACAGATAATATTCAAATAGCCTGGCTCAGACTGGATGTGCTTCAGTGATGAAGACCATAAAGTAGGTTTTAGTTCCTTACTATACTATACTATCCAGAGACATAGGTGAATTCTGACATAATGCAGTCAAAGTCCTCAATTTAATGAATTCATTTTATTGTCTTCCTGTTTTCAGGATGGCCAGTCATGGACGCACCATCATCATGTCCATCCACCAACCACGGTATTCCATCTACAGACTTTTTGACACTCTGACCTTGCTGGTTAGTGGCAAAATGGTGTACCATGGGCCTGCACTAAATGCTTTGGACTACTTCAGCAACATTGGTGACTAGACTCCTCAAACTGAATAACACTACTACCTACAGCAACAGTTACAAAAGAAAAGAAAAAAGAAGATGTATAATAGTATATGAATGAATATTGAATATCTGTATAATTGTAACGGTTCCAGGTTATTAATATTGAAGATCTGTATCATTTTAACTATGTTCTAGGTTATTAATATTGATTATCTGTATCATTTTAACTATGCACCAGGTTATGCTTGTGAGCCTCACAACAACCCAGCAGACTTCTTTCTAGATGTCATCAATGGAGATGCTACTTCACTACTATCACCAAGATACATCAGGGCTCTGAAGGTAAGGACATGTACTACACACACAGACTCATGCACGTGAACGCGAGTGCGTGCGCACACACACACACACACACACACACACACACACACACACACACACACACACACACACACACACACACACACACACACACACACACACACACACACACACATACACAGCTTTAATATGTTCACAGACAATACTGACAAGAAGGTTCAAAACATGATCTTAAATAAACTGCCAGGAGCCATGTC